>NC_068285.1:13699167-13971667 GCF_025860055.1 Xyrauchen texanus | reverse complement strand
CATCCTCATGCTGTTCCAAACCCATCTGGCACTCTTCCATAGAATGCAAAAGTTTTGTTGTGTAAATACAGTATTGTATAAAATATTTGCATATATATAGCTTATCTGCGTGTTTTGACCCGTTGAGGCATACTAGTGGGTGTTTACAAGGAATAATTGTGTCTTTGTGTATGTCAAGATTGGAATGAATTGATATAAGGAGTAGACAGACAAGTAGAGCAGGTAGCTGGTGTCATTTGACTGACAGCCAAAACTCCACTAATGCTCCATACAGGCAAAATGCCAGATCTGTGATTGTGGTTGTGTATTATATAAATTAGTGTTGAAGTCTTTTTTTATTACTTGCATACATCAGTATTTTATTGGTCTTTTGTGTTGGTCTTTTTATCAACTGCTCTTTGGCTGTTTTGGTCTAATTAACTGGTAATTTATGTACACTGGCAGCCACAAGTTTGGAATAATATACATATTTTGCTGTTTCGGAAGGAAATTGATACTGTAATTCACCAAAGTGGCATTCAACTGATCACAAAGTATAGTCAGGACATTGCTGATGTAAAAAAATTAAATAAAAAGCACCTTCACTTTTTAAAAGTCAGTTTTTATCAAATCTAGATAGGCCCCCATTTCCAGCAGCCATCACTCCAACACCTCATCCTTGAGTAATCATGTTAAATTGCTAATTTGGTTCTAGAAAATCACTTGCCATTATATCAAACACAGCTGAAAGCTATTTGTTTGATAAATTAAGTTTAACATTGTATTTGTGTTTGTTTTTGAGTTGTCACAGTATGCAATAGACTGGCATGTCTTAAGGTCAATATTAGGTCAAAAATGGCAAAAAAGAAACAGTTTCTCTAGAAACTCATCAGTCAATCATTGTTTTGACGAATGAAGGCTACACAATGCTTGAAATGGTCCATTTCATACATTTTAATTTCATACAAAGGTGTACAAAAGGACAACTGGCTCTAACAAGGACAGAAAGAGATGTGGAAGACCAGATGTACAACTAAACAAGAGGATAAGTTCATCAGAGTCTCTAGTTTGAGAAATAGACGCCTCACATGTCCTCCACTGACAGCTTTATTGAATTGTACCCGCTCAACACCAGTTTCAAGTACAACAGTAAAGAGAAGACTCAGGGGTGCAGGACTTATGGGAAGAATAGCAAAGAAATAGACACTTTTGAAACAGAAAACACAGACATCGAACAACAGATAATTGGAAAAGTGTTATGGATCTTAACCCCGTTGAGCTTTTATGGGATCAGTTAGACTGTGAGGTGCGTGAGAAGTGCCTGACAAGACAGACACATCTATGACAAGTGCTACAGGAAGTGTGGGGTGAAATGTCACCTGAGTATCTGGACAAACTGACAGCTAGAATATCAAGAATCTGCAAAGCTGTCATTGCTGCACGTGGAGGATTTTTTGATGAGAACTCTTTGAAGTAGTTTAAGAGGTTTTCATATTGTAATAGTTATTTTTCACATTATAATGTCCTGACTATACATTGTGATCAGTTGAATGCCACTTTGGTGAATAAAAGTACCAATTACTTTCCATAAGAGCAAAATCTGTACATTATTCCAAACGTTTGGCCTCCAGTGTATGCAATCTTAATCTGGTATTTCTCAGGTATATGAAACATTTATCTTGCACAAATGTTTTGGCAGTTTTCATCTTTCAGTGGAACTGGCCTTTACCAAATGTCTAAATCCCAGTCCTGCTGTGTTCTCTGACAGGTTATCCACTTCATATCAATCTCCTGCTGCACTGACTAACAGCCTCAAACACAAACCATCTAATCTCAATCTGTCTGTCTGTCTGTCTGTCTTGTCTGTCTATCGATCTGTCTGTGCCTTTGTATCTGTCTAGATGTGACTTTTTGTCTGTTGGTCTGTCTGTGACTTTTGGATCAGACTGTCCGTCTATTGACCCGTCTGACTTTCAATTTGGGGAGGGTAAACAAATATAGATTGTGCATCACGATCTTCATTTGAATGATACCAATATTGATTTTTAAAGTACAAGATTTACCAAGTTGTGCACTATGAAATTAAAAATGCATGTGATTATAGCCAATGGCTGGTAAATGTTCAGATTTCACTCAATGATTTTGGTAAAGATTTTAGACTAGGTTCCTTTCACTACGTTTCAAAAGTTTTGACACATTAAATGGAACGAATCAAACCAAAGAAGTGATCCGTTGAATAATGTCTCTTTAATACCATTTCTGTTCTTTACATTCAGTCGTTGATCAAAAACTATGTGCGTAAAGAAGCCACACAACTAAATCTCATTAACAGGTGCTCAATTAATACTTCTATGGGACGCTCCATGAACTGCCGCAAATCTTAAAGACAGTTTTAGCACTTGCTCTACTTGCATTTCAGTGTAAATATTTGCAAATAGTACAATTGATGTAAACAAAAAGTATGCAACTTTTATATTAATAATTTTTTAAATATATGTTAGTGCTGTCAGCGTTAACATATGCGATTTAATAAAAAATTATGGTGATTTTTTTTCATAATCGCAATTAAGGCATGTATCAATTTGACAATGGATTCTGACATTTTATTCGGCTCCATGTGAATTCTGCACACTGGTAAGAGGATGTTGTGTCCAGCCGGGACATTACACCGAGTGCCGGAGAAAGGAATTCATGTAAGACAAACGCTGACGGGACAAGTTTCTTGCTGCTTTTGTAAGGCAGCACTTTACCACAGAATCATGTCAGTTCTTACAAGCCTGCTGCGCAGCTTGTTCTCCCATGGAGGGTCTGAATTATATTTCCATCATATCTTCATATCTCCATCTTTTCATATGGAGTTCAACACGGCGCTTGCTGCCCTGAAACAAATCATGTGCATTCCATATTTAAAGTGAAAAACGGACGACGATAAATATTGTAGTGTATGAGGGTTTAAGAGATGTAATGCACATTGAAATGAATAATAGTTCAGCCAACATCACACTTAGACTTTGGTAAATGTAGAATGTTACTTGAACTGGTGCTGTTTTAGTGAATTTCTGTCTTTGTTCTGTGCAGTCTGAAAAATACTAATAAAGCATTTTTGTTACATACTGAATTGTTTTGTTCGATTGTGTTGTTCTTTCCAATGAAGGAAATGAATGCATTTTGACAGGAAATAAATATACAGCTCTGGGAAAAATGAAGAGACCACTGCAAAATTATCAGTTTCTCTGGATTTACTATTTATATGTATGTGTTTGAGTAAAATATATATATATATTTTTTTTTCTATAAAGTCCTGACAATTTCTGCAACAGATCATCACCGATCCTCCACCTGGTCGTCTAATGATTAGACGGAGACATGAGGCCTTCATGCCACAGTGTCTCGCACTGTGGCTTGAAGGCCTGGTGGAGGATCGGTAATGGTGGAGGATCGGTAATGATCTGTAAAATGCTTCATGCCATGCAGTCAGGTCAATCAAGGTGTGGATGGAGGACCACTGGATTCAAGACCCTGTCATGGCCAGCACAATCTCCAGACCTGAACCCCATTGAAAACCTCTGGAATGTGATCAAGAGGAAGATGGATGGCCACAAGCATCAAACAAACCCGAACTGCTTGAATTTTTGCACCTGGAGTGGCAGAAAGTCACCCAACATCAATGTGAGAGACTGGTAGAGAGCATGCCAATATGCAGGAAAGCTGTGAATGAAAATCAGGGGTATGCCACCAAATATTGATTTCTGAACTCTTCCTAAGTTAAAACATCAGTTTTGTGTTGTATAAAGATGAACTTGTTTTCTTTGAATTATTTGAGGTCTGAAAACACTGCATCTTTTATTTTGTCCATTTGTCATTTTCTGAAAATAAATGCTATAAATGACAATATTTTTATTTGGAATTTGGGAGAAATGTTGTCAGTACTTTATCGAATAAACCAAAAATGTTCATTTTACTCAAACGCATACCTATAAACAGTGAATCCAGAGAAACTTATAATTTTGCAGTGGTCTCTTCATTTCTTTTCTAGAGCTGTATATGGAGTCAAATTTCAGCACTTTTAAAATATGTAAAAAAATATAATCATGTTTTGAAATTAACACCTGCCAAAACTGGTATTTCATGTGCAGTGGCAGGTACTTTTGCTCATATAACTGCCACTGTGACAGGAGACCTGTGAGACATCTCTGAGTGACATGTCAAGAAAGGCCATTTGACACGAAGATGTGCAATTTTTGAAGAAAAGATGAAAGAAAAGCCGTTGATGCACATGTCTGATTCTCTGTGTTCATAGATTCTCTGTATTCACAAGTGCTTCTTGTGGAAGACACGCATGCATAGTCTTCACCCTTCTCTTTTCAAGAATAGAGTCTTTTGTGAGAACACTGGAATGATCTCAGACCATTTAGCTCTATTTATTTCCACGGAGCAGTTTGCATTTTACATGCACTGTGAACGCAACTCTGCAGGTTCATTTATATTGACATTGCTTCATTCCAAATATATGTCTGTATACGTTAACATACATGAAAAAATTACATATAATGATATTGTCTTGCCGCGACCCTGTACACAGGATAAGCGGTTGACGATGGATGGATGGATGGATGGATATTGTCTTGAATGTCATTATAATTCTACATCCTCAGAAATGGTTTTTGAACAAGATGTTTTTCTTTGCTTGTCTACACTAGCTTCTATTTGATAAAATGTGTCAAATAAATATTTCTGTAATGTACCAAGTTAGAAGGTCTCCTGTATAATGAACAGCATTTGCTAAGAATATCTTTCACATGTAAGCAAAATGGATATTTTTACTTAAATATACCCATATGAATCTGAAAATCTGTATTATAAATAGGGCTGAAACGATTAGTTGACTTCATCAACAACGTCAACCATAAAACATTTTTATAAAATAAACATTTTCATTGTTGAATAGTCATTTGATCTTATTTAACGTAACATGAGATCACATTAAACTCTAATGACGGCATGAGATCAGCACTGCAGCTCGCAGCTGATTGAAGAGAGGAAGAATTACACAGCTCACAGTCCAGATGCACTCTAAACTTTCCAAATAGCAAAATATGAGGGAATTATAATGTAAAAATACAAAATAAGTAAATACAGAAGCACTCCCATTGTGGAATAAGTGGAGCTGCAGCAAAACTTGCATGTTGAGCATCTTTAATGGAAACACCCCAGTGTTACATTTAAAGAATTATAGCTTTATAAATGTTCAAATAATATGGAAGCAGATCATGTAAATGACTACAAACTCCGAAACTCTCTCTGCGGTCAGCGCCTCTACTATGAGCTGTACGAAGTGTCCCGATCTAAGCGGGAGAGATTGAAACTGCACCCGGCTGAGGCACACTCTGCCGCGGGGACGCTCATCCCTCGAGCGCGCACGCTTAATGCAGCTAGATTATAACATGATTATTTAATCATAATACGATTATATGAATAATTTCTTATCGTGTAGAAAATTGCCATTATGCAGCTTTATTAATAAGAGAGAGTTTGTTTTGTGAGTTAAAGATGGATTGAAGTGAACAGAAAGGTGAGACAGGAAGTCTTCACCTTATTATACACTTAAACAAAATACGTTTTGATCTGTTTTCCAATATATGTGTATATATATATATATATATATAATCCTTCAAATCAATGCACATTTACTTTAGCAACTATACTGCAGAAGAAACAATTGTTATCGGAGAATGTTCAATATAACATAAAAAATATCTAAAAATCCTTAAATAAAAGATGCATTCACCTGAGCAGCAGCATATAAGAAATTTAGACTTGCTTTATTTGAAAAGATCTTGAATAGAAGTATATTGTGTCTTTACTGCACTCGCAGAAGTACAAAATTACAATAAAGTTAAAAAATACACCTATAAACAAAATGCACTTACTTTATATTTAAGATATGTTCTCTTAAAGCAAGTCTAAATATCTTATATGTTGCTTATATGTTCAATTAAATGTGTCTTGTTTTAAGGATTTTTCGACATTCTTAAATGGAAAACAAGACAAAGACACTTAATAAGAATAGGATTTTTTTTGCAGTGAATTAAACTTATAAAAATGATTTGTTTCCCTTTAATTCAGGGAATGTCATTTAGAGGTATTTTTAAGTGATGATTTTGTCCACTTTATTGTTGGTGAGCACGTTTAATGCAACGTTTTAAGTCGGGACGCAAGAAGAATGATGAGTTAAGGGCTAATGACTAATCGTTGCAATAATCGCTGAATAGTCGAATAATCGTTCTAATAATCTTTAGATTAATCGATTATCAAAATAATCGTTAGTTGCAGCCCTAAGTAATAACCAACCCTACTTTCTATCTATCCATATATAACTTTCTTTTTTTAATCTTTCTGTCTGACTTTGTCTGTCTATCGGTTTGACTACTTGTCCTTCTGTCTGCCTCTTTGTCTTGCTGTCTGTCTGTTGATCTGTTGATCAATCTGTCTGTGACTGTCTATCTTTTTGCATACAATATGCCTGTCTGTCCTTTTGAATCTCTGTCTGTCTTTCTAGCATAGTGGTTCTCACTGTCTGCTTGCCTGTCTGTGTTTGCTTGTCTGTTTTGGAATTGGTTTTACATTTCCATTACGGAGTACAACTCTCATAATGTGCATATGGTGTGCTAGATGATGGGATTAGCTGGTTTCTAATAGAGCTGCACATTAAGTATTTCACACACGCTCTCAGGCATTTGTTTGAAAGGTTTTTGCCTAGTTGTATATGATATATGACTGGCTATAACTGTTCAGTGTGTAAGGGAAGTGTTTTGTGTGTGTATGACAGATTTGTCCCCATAACTAAATACAGTGCTGTGAAAAAGTAAGTGCCCCTCCCTGATTTCTTCTATTTTTTGTGTATTTTTCCTACTAAATTTACATTTACATTACATTTACATTTATGCATTTGGCAGACACTTTTATCCAAAGCGACTTACAGTGCACTTATTACAGGGACAATCCCCCCGGAGCAACCTGAGTTAAGGGCCTTGCTCAAGGGCCCAACAGTGGCATCTTGGTGGTGCTGGGGCTTGAACCCCCAACCTTCTGGTCAGTAACCATGAACCTCAACCACTGAGCCACCACTGCCTGAGTATTTGGGCTGGCAGTAATCAGGCGTGGGTGTGTCTTGTCCAGCTGAACCCCATTATGAATCCAGTTTAATAGATTTGGAGATTAGTAACAAAGGAGGCAAATACTTTTTCACACAGGCCTAGTTGATATTGGATAACATTTTTGCTTTAAAATTAAATAATATTATCATTTAAAAACTGTATCACTCAGTTTGCCTTTGTTAGATTTTATTTGAATATTTGAAACAGTTTGATATGAGAGAGACACAAAAACAATACATTTTCACAGCACTGTATGAAAACCCACCATTGGGGAAAATATTCTTGATTTTATTGAATTACATTTTTTTTTTTTTTAAGAGGTAGGGATAGGGTTTGGGGGTTAGCTTGTAGAAATGATTAGCGTTATATGAACATAATGAAACTCTATGGTTTGTCCTTGCTTAGATATCTTAATAAACGTGTCTGTATTGTGGGATTTTAAAGGGTAAGTGGTCTTTTGGCTTGAGTGCAATCATCTGGGAAAAGGGAACCAACACCAGGGATTTCAGAGACGGTGACTTAACCTTCCCCTACAGTGAGCTGTGTGTGCACATGTGCATGCTTTCAGATGGTCAGGCCTGATACACTTTTCCTCAAAGGCCCCCCACTGACATTTCTATTCAACGGGCATTCAATCCCTCTGTCTGCAGCTCTGAAATCGTTAAGCGGCTGCCCACACAGATTTTTCTAAATTTACACACATGCTAACAATCACTTGCTGATAAGACTTCCCCTCAGGCTACAAATTCAAAAAGGACAGATGTTGCTAAATTTGCATTCAATCTACCTGCCACCCCTGCTTTTAAATTAATATTTTAGCCTACCCGAAAATAAAATTCCCTCTAGAATAAGAGGAAGAGCATAGAAAAAGAGGAAATGATACAGAATATAAAGGTTTGGATGAACCATCCCTTTAACTGGTACACTCTTTTCTGTTTTAATCATATGATTCTAAACCTTACAGATTCTTCCTCTTTTCAATACGTATTTCTCTCCCTCCAGTGCTAAATCATGATGAGGGAGAAGACGTGTTATCAGAGTTAATGGAGTTGTGCTGAGTGTAGTCAGAGCCGTGTAAGGCGACAGTGATGCCTCTGGCGAGACAGAGGTCAGAGGAGGTCAACACTAGTCGCTTGGGAGTGAGTGCTGAGGACTTTGATAAATATGGTGACCGACCCTGAAGTGGATAGTTGGAGTCATTAGGTGGTATGGAGCTCATCCATACATGAGAGGGCAATAGCTAAGACTCACCCATCCAATAATAGGAACAGTCAGGGAAAGGGAGAGACAGGACGGACAGAGAAGGAATACAAACGTTGTTAGAAGAATAATATGGTCAGATTTGTAATGCAGTTACTGTATGAATAGCATTATTGAGTGGCGTTTGCTAAGGTAAGCATCACTTATTTTAAACTATTCCTGGGGTTAGGGACTTACACCTGGGGTTAGAAGTATTTAACTTGGGCAAGCAACACGTCCTACTACTTTTTTTAAGTGATCAGAATCGGGATTCATTTTGACAATAAAATGGGTGAAGAATTCCCATGGACTTTTGTAAAGGAAGGACCTGATCTATATCTAGGGACTGAAAATCATAGAGGGTTTGGAGTGGGCTCTTTTGTTGGGATAGGAATCGTAAGGATTTTAAAAATTCTGGTTCTTATTCCTCAAAGGTTTTTCCAATCCTTAACTGAGTGGTGGCGTAGTTGGCTAAAGCACATAACTGTTAAGCAGAAGGTTGCTGGTTCGATCCCCACAGCCTCCAGGTTGCTCCGGGGGATTGTCCCCGTAATAAGGGCACTGTAAGTCGCTTTGGATAAAACGTCTGCCAAATGCATAAATGTAAATGTTAACTGTTTCATTAATAGTTTTTACTTTTCGGGAAGAATTAGTTAGAAGTAAAAAATGCCATTTTTATTGCATTAAAGGGTTAGTTCACCCAAAATTGAAAATTCTATCATTGACTCACCCTCGTGACATCCCACATGACGTTCTTTTTTCAGCAGAACACAAATTAAGATTTTTAGAAGAATATTTCAGATCTGTAGGTCCTTACAATGCAAGTGAATTGTGATTTATACCTTTTGCATCTCCAAAAATCACATAAAGGAAATATAATCCATATGAAACCGAAACAAAAACAATATTTAACTCCCTTTTTTACACTAAATATCCACTAGGGCTGTTACGATTATGAAATTTGGCTGACGATTAATTGTCAAACAAATAATTGATTATGACGATTAGTTGTCTGTTTTAGGGACATGGCGATTAATTGTCTCATTAAGGGCTTTCACGATTAATTGTTATATACATTTTCACTATTTTTAAGGTTTGCTTTTTTCTGCATTTTTGCTTCATACACCTTAAGAAGTCATTTTTACATATTTAACTTCAAATATATAAATTAAATAATATAATGGTAATCAAATATGATTTCCTTTTTAAGGCTTTATAAACTTATGAATGACATGAAAAATTATGTTTTAAATATCAAAACATTAGTTTTGACCAATTTTACATTTACACTTTGTTTTTTGAACTCATATATTTTATAATTTTTAAAAATAATTATATAAATAATTTTTTAAAATAATTATATATATTTATTAATATTAAATTTGTATTATATTATGCAATAGAAAACAGATATATCTTAATTTATTCACTTCATCATTTCAGAGTTAAACAGATTAGATCAGATCAGATAACAAATCCCAATTAAATAATTATTTTACAGGTATAAATGCAATAATTGGTTCTACTTTAACTAAACATTAAGTAGCAATTCTAAACAAAAAAATACTACATTTATTTTTATACAAAACTTGTATTGTGTAGGACTCTCTCTACCTACAGTACTCTGTCTTATAGTCAACCAGTCAGTAACTTCACCGTCTTAAGTGTCAGGAGCTTGAAGTACATTGTTACATAACACAGTAACAGTTCTGAGTTCATTTCAAGCTGAACATGATGGTCAGATGAACTGAAAATGGTGCAGAAAACACGGAGTAGAATGGAGATCCGTTCACATTGACAATAACACTTTCAAGAACCATTAATGCAATGGTTCTCTGTTCCCAACCCTACTGTTTTGACCTGGAAAAAGTAACCAACCAACCATCTATCGACCACCCAGAACTCCCAAGAAATTGCATAAAGGCTGGTTCACACCAAATCCGTGACGATTTTGCGAGACGGACTTCCAACGGAAGGAAACTAAAAATTAAACAAACATTTTTTTTCACCCCCTGTACAGTAGGCAGTGCTGTTGCTGTTCTACAAACCCTTACCTTTAAGCTTCCAATGCTAGAGTTTAATGTATTTAATGCTGTTAAAGCATTTATTTAATTTGTTTACCATAAACTGTTATGTTCTTTCCATGGTGTTGACGCATTTTGAGGAGTATGCAATATGTTTTTTATGTGAGATGAGTAAAGAGCACTATTTTGCTACGAGAAGGCCCATTTTACAAACGGACACCAGAAGCCAACTTCTCTTTTTATAATGCCTGGAATATGTAATATAAGGTAGAGTGATATAAATACATGTGGAATCATGTACATTAAGAATAACAGGTATATTCTAAAATATGATGAATAATATTAAAAGATATAAAATACTGGCTCTAAAAATAGCAGCCTGGTTTGGCAATTTGCTTGTGTACAGTACAATATAGCATGTAAGGAGTCTTTATTTTTATGGATTTTACTATGAGCTTTATGCAAATTAATTGCCGAACCTCGCTGATATTTTTAATGCCATGAGAATATAACTGGCACAGTGTATATATATATATATATATATATATATATATATTGTCTTAATGTACATTATTTAATTAGCAGACTTTCGATAACAGACCAGGTTTCTGTTTGTAGTACAAAGGGGTCATGATCTGCAACTATTAGTATCAGCTGAATGTCCAATGCCAGTGTTTGGCAGTTGATTAGCACCACAAACATGCTGGATTGAATTTCAATGCAGTCCGAAGGAAAAAAGGATTGAGTAGGAAGGGAGGCATGGAAAGAGGGAGCCAGTCTAAGAGGAAATGGTTGTATCTTACATTCCATTCATGTTAAACTGGGGTTGGCTGAGCAATCAAAGGGTCAACAGATTAACCATCAACTCTAGTGTTAACCAACAGCAATCTGTGGCAGAAGGGGAGGGGCCTCTGTTCTAGCAAAAGAACAGCTAAGGCTGCTTTGCAATTCACATATATCTGCCTCACACAAGAAGTATGTTCTCCGCATAATACTATATCTTTGCCAGAGATTATGAAATAAGATTGTAGCGGATGATTTGTCAGACCCAATGTGAATAGCGCCATCAGAATCCATTGCTACATACAAAAGCTCGTAGTCGAAAAAACGGACTTGGAGTGAACAGGCTTTAACACAATTAAACCAACATGGCATTTGCAAAACTAGCAATGCCCTGGCAATCACCCTAGCATCATGGTGGCAAATTTTGCAAGCATTCAATCTCAAACTTAACATGCAGAATGCAACATGAACATTAGTAGTTAACAAGCTAAGCTGCGATTACAATTCGATGAAAGCCAAGCAGAAAAATTGACAGTAATGTTAATCTAATTCCTGCATTAAAAGCTGCATGTTGAATTTTTCTCATTATAAATACAACCTATAACCAATGCTCTGGAACGAGTTTGAAAAGCCATTGAGACACAATTTGGTGGTGCACAGGAAACCTTTGGAGCATGTAGGGGATAGAGTTTAAGGTTTAGACCAGTGAAGAGACCAGTATAGTGTCTGTGGATGTGTTTGTTAGGTGGTGAATGCTTATCAACAGAGGAGCAGAAGAGAGGCGATAACTGGGCTTTTAGAAGCATAGCGTAGCTTATCTGTAGTGTTTAGCTTGGCTAGTTCTCTGGGCTGTAGCCACTGTCTGCTCCATCTATCCTTTGCACAAGCAGGATGGACAAACTCTCCTGTAGCATGCTGTACTTATTTTGTTTTCTTCACAAGGGCCCCTTGCTGCGGTTCTAGGCTCCACATACAGAGACCCATACAAACTGTTACCCAAATTGGGCCTCATGATTTGCTCGCCAGACTGTGTTTATAATTTGTTACGTGTGCTTGTGTGCTTGTGTGTTTGTGTGTGTGTGTGTGTCGCACGCTCGTGGTGCAGTTTGTAGTTGAATTTTTGGGGGAAATGGGGATTGAATGAGAAGAGTGAATAGTTTGGGCCATTCCTACACATTCGGTGCCCAGATAATTGCTATTCCCCTCTTGAGACACCCCCTGTTTCTCCAGTGTTCTATTTTTCTGCTCATTCTTGTGTACTGCGCTCATGTGGGGTAACTCTAAGCAAAGTTTAACAGAACCAGATTAAAAGCATGTAAAGAGAATGCTCATCTGCTGTGATTTTGTTAATTGCTTTGTGTCCCTGTATCTCCTTGCCTGTATTATTTCCCTGCTGTTGAAGAGGGTTTGTCAGCCACTCATTAGTTAATATTCATTACCAACATTCAGCCATCACAGCCTTCTTTCTTTCTTTCTTTCTTTCTTTCTTTCTTTCTGTATTGTTTGTTCATTGTTTGTTTCTTTCAGCCTGTTTTCAGCCTTTGTTTGTTCTTTCATTTGCTCGTTCTTTTGTTCTTTCGTTTGCTCATTCTTTTTTCTTTGGTATATTTTATAAGCAAAAACATATATACATACAATCAACATTTAAACCCCACAACAAATAATCATACTCAATTAAAACTATACTATTCTCACCACGCCTCACCCCGAGAACCCTCCAAAAACTCTAAATAGTTGCCCCATTTCCCAACAAACAAATCCAAGTTACCCCATCTTCCAAATTACACCTCTTCAAAAGCCGCCACCCTCCCCATATACGTGCACCACTCCCAAAATGGGGGTGCACAAGCTGACCTCTAACCCCTCAAAATAATCTGCCTGGCCATCATCACATTGTTCAGAACCCTGTTCTCTGTGACTATTCCCCACATTGATGACCGCCCCATGGCCCAAAACACAGAGTCTGGGGCAAAACGAAACCCGAGTTCCAAACATGTCACACACAAAACTCTTAACTTTCAACCAGAATTCCTGCATCTCAACACACCACCAAAAAACATGGGCCGTGTCTCCATCCTCCGATTAGCATCACTAGCAGGTGGGTGTGTCTTTAAGACCAAGCCTATACAATCTAGAGGGGGCTCAATAAAATCTATGTAAAATCTTGAATTGCATAAGGTGCACACTTGCATCTCTAGATGCAGACTTGCCATTTTTTAGAATCCTAGCCTACACTCCCTCCTCAAATACCAAATCAAAATCTTTCTCCCATAATCTCTTATTAGAAGTTAAAGCTCCGTCCCCAGACTCTGAATTATCAGGAAGAAATACACTGCCTCATGACCTTTTCCAAAAGCAGTAATCACCATTCCCAGAGTATCTGCCGCTTTAGGGGGGTGTATGCTACTCCCTAATATAGTACAGAGCAGGTGGCACAGTTGTAAATACCTATAATACTGAGATCTGGGAATCCCAAAATGTTGAACCAAATTTTCAAAAGATCTCAACACTCCACTCTCATATAGGTCACAGAGCATATTAACCTCCCACACAGTCCACTCTGACCAGCAGAAAGAGGACTTATTAATACATAATTTTGGGTCTGGCATATGCTCGAGACAACATTTAAATAAATGTCCATGTTAAACACTCTGGACACTTTTGTTCATACTGCGTGCAAATGCGAGATAACGGGGTGTAACTTAACTTCTCCAGTTAGTTTGACAGAAAGGCTTTGCAATGGCGAAATAGGGGCAAGAACTTCCTGTTCAATACAAAACCAGGGAGGGTCTCTCTCAGGTGGAAGTGATCAATGAGCCAAATGTCTGAGACCGAATGCATAATAATAAAACAAAATCTTGGGTAGGCCTAGCCCACCTTTGACAATCGGCCTATGTAACTTATTGAAATGTAATCGGGTACGCTTTCTGTTCCAAATGAAGGACTTTGCTATGTTATCAAATTGCTGGAAATAAGAGAGGGGGGGGGCATCTGCAGGGAGAGATTGTAGAAGGTAGTTACATTTTGGAATACAATTAATTTTAATAACATTAACCTTCCCAATCATAGATAAATGTAATGAAGCCCACCAGCCCACATTGCTCAAACCTTTTTATTAAGGGTCAAAATTAACTCTAACTAAATCAGACAAATTTGCTAGGAAAAAAATGCCCAAATGCTTAATGGACTGTCTGGGCCACTGGAAGGTGCCTGGCTGAAAAGATGTATTGGGCAGTATGCTGTCAGAGCCAATGCTTCGGATTTAGACCAATTGACTCCGTATCCTGAGAATTTAGAAAAGGAATTAATAATTCTGTGGAGGCAAGGCATAGATCTAGAAGGGTTGGAGACGAATAATAAAATATAATCTGCGTAAAGCAAAATCTTATGCAGCACATCTCCCGCCACCACACCTGGAAAATCATCCTTCTTTCTTATTGTGGCTGCTAATTTCAGCTAATTTCCAGGGCAAGACAGAACAATAATGGGGAAAGAGGGCAACCCTGCCAGGTGCCCCCATCCAGAGTAAAATTATCGGAAATTAATCCATTTGTTTTGTACCGTCGCTAACAATTGTTTATAAAGTAACTTAATCCATCCAATAAACGTACTCCCAAACCCATACATTTCCAAAATCTTAAAAAGATAATACCATTCTACCATATCAAATGCCTTTTCTACCATATCAAATGCTTTTTGGTGTCAAGTGAGATGGCAGCAACCAGAGTCTGATCATTTGCCTAATGTTATCAGAAGAGCTGCAGCCCTGAATAAACCCAACCTGATCTATATATTACAATCCTACGATCCACCTTGTGAGCATGACGCTCGGCTTTCATAGGAATTAATTGAAAACACACTCAGCTTTGCTCACAACGTGCCAGTGGTAGCGTAGGGTCAGACTGGATGAACTTAGTAATGCAAGCTGCCTTGCTAACAATTAGGTTATGTCGGACACCGGATTGATTCCATCCGCACCGCAAGACTTCATGACAGCGGTTGTGCCCTCTCATCGTCTCTAGTGAATAGCGCAACAACAACAGTGATGTGGACAACAGCTCTGATCGTTCTGCGCTGTAATCTTGAATATTGTTCTCTAGCACCAAACATGCATAATTTCTGCCCCGTCCCACTCCGCACGAGTTGCCTCTTTTCCCTGCATGTGTGTAGACATGAAGCGCCGCATGAGTTAATGTGGATTCAAAGCACCTTTTATACCACAACGTTTTTCCCTTCTAAATGTATCTGCCTTTAATTATAGCCTTTAATTATAAACAAATCAAATAAATCGATTTCTGTTCTAGTGAAAATGAATTAGGAATGGAATGGTTAAGGAAAGACTAAAATTATTAGTTGGTAGACTAGTCTCTTACTTTAATGAAAATATACAAATGTTTTTTTACATAAAAAAAAAAAACGTTTTCTAAATTTTCTCTCGGGACACCCCTGAACCCACATTCAGCATCATTCCACAGTCACAAGGGCTTCTGGGTATCTGAATCTAAAGAAATATAATAAATATTTCATTTTAATGTAAAATATTCCAACAATTACTGGACTGCTTCACTCTGCTTCAGAACTAACAGATGATCTTTTAACATTCATTTACAATTGATAAACGGTAAAAGACGGTAAAATTGGTGAAAGATCCAGCAGACCCCACTGTTTTGGCCGTCTCTGGACCCCCTGTGCAGTTTTGTAGAGACTATTTTGACTGTTTATAATTATTTTTTTCTTATTTTCTTCCGTCAACTTTGAAATAAAAAAAAAGAAAGTGCAATGTGTAAATGTATATTGTGATAAATATCGATATCGCACAATATGAAAAAGATTATTGTGATAACAGTTTTGGCCATATCGCCTAGACCTATGTTCGATTAGCCAAAATTTGTGACAATATTTTTGCATCTAGTTGGATCAGGGAAATTGGATGTTAACTCTAACACTCGCTTGGATCTTTATGCTGTTTAAGAATCGAATGGATCCGGGCTTGCGTCATGGTTGGCGGAAGCTTTCTATTCTTTAATGATTCCGTATAAACTTCTAGCAAAAATGAAACTCAGCAGCAAAGCCATCTGGCCCCAGAGCCTTAGCTGTAGGCAAGGCCTTAATTACCATGCAAAGCTCCTCCAAGTTTATCTCCGAATCAAGAGAGTTTCTTTTGCTCTGTCATCAGTTTAGGAAGTTCTAAAGGCTAGTGTAGATGAAGACAGAATATAATTCTTTCTACAAGATAGAATTCGTTAAAAGCATTATTAATATCAATGACTGAGGTAAACATTTCTGAGGGAATGATAGAAAAAGAATCTCTCTGCTATATATATCTAGCCAAAAGCTTCCCTGATTTGTCCCCCGACTCAAAGTATGTATGTCTTGCCTTCTGCGACAAAATAGTATTATATCTGTATTTCAATTGGGTCAATTCTCTGAGGCCATCAGACGACATTCAGCGCTTCAGCTTTGCCTCTGCACTTTTAATATTCCCTTCCAACTCCACAAGTTCTCATGCTTTGGATTTTTTGCTGAATGAGGCATACTGTATGATCCGGCCCCTAAGAAATGCTTTAAGTGCCTCCCAAGCCATGCCTACAGGGGATACTGATCCATATAAACTTTGATTTCAGCCTTTAACATTTGTTGGAAATCAGTATTTTGCAAAAAGGATACATTAAAGCACCAACTATATGATTTCGTTTTCTCCATATGTGGCAACACCTCTAAACAGACCAGGGCGTGATCTGAGACTAAGATGTTTCCAATTGAGCAATCAACAAAAGATAAAATGAAGGACTTAGATATTAAAAAAATCTATTCTAGAATAAATCTTATGGACTGATGAAAATAATTTATAGTCCCTACCTGATAGATTTAGAAGTCTCCAAATATCTGTAAGACCAAGATTTTTACACATCAATGTTGCTCTAGGGGGATTACACACTTTTGCTTCACTATGATCAAGGACCAAGTCAATCAATAGATTAAAGTCTCCTCCCAATATTATATCATGAAGGGTGCCAGCGACTTGAAACATCCCTTCAAGATCTATAAAAAAAAAGTCCTGATCATCTGCATTAGGTGCGTAAATATTAGCCAGAATCAACATTTGATACCTTCTTTTTATGGGGTGCCCCCAACCCATTCACATTCCACATGGAGAGAGACAATCCACTCATATTAACATTTTAAATTTTGACATGTTGGAAAAAATAGATTGTGTCAAAAATAAAATTATTAAGACAACATTCCAAGATTAGGGCAATAAACAAACCCTGACAAAAAGAATGCTCAGTGAGCCGGCTGTTTATGAGTGCAGCAGATGACCTAATCCTTCCAATGTCCTGAAAGAAATACTCCACAAAACAAATTCCAGCCAATAGGTGGCATAAAAATAAATATTGTGCAGATATATCCACATACTGTCCCAAAGGAGTGTTATTCCTCAAAACAAATTCCAGCCGCTAGGCGAAACCAACACTAAGAAACAAACCAGGCACCCAGTTTCCTCGAACAGTCAAGTGAATGTTTAGTGAGTAGGGTCCACTAGGCTGCAAAGCGTGCTCCACACAATTACTTACTCATTCCATTGATTTTATGAAGGACATCACCTGTTGTGGACAAGTAAATACTTTGTGGCCATCTTTAGCGTCTATTCTCAACCTGACCTGGAACTTCAGTAAAAATGCGATCCTCCGTCGATGAAAAAGTTTCTTGATGGAGTGTTATTCCACAAAACAAACTCCAGCCCTTTGGCGGAACCAGCACAAAAAGAAACAAAGATGGTGCTCCATTTCCTCGGACAATAAAGTCATTGTTTAGTGAATCAGGCTCACTCGGCTGCTAAGTGAGTGCCACACAATGACTTACTCATTCCATCAGCTTTATGAAGGACATCGCCTTCTGTGGGCATGTAAATATTTTGCCGCCATCTTTAGTATCTGTTCTTGCTTGATTTCCAGCTTATGGCCTGTTATGTCGAGCAGACTATGGAAAAGCTAGGAAAAAATCTAGGAATCTCACCATATCTCGGCCTTCTTCGTGCTCAGGAATACCAACAATTCGGATGTCGTTTCGCCGGTTATGATTCTCAAGATCTTCCAATTTTTCCCAAACGCATTCCAAATCTGCCTTGGTCACAAGCAGATTGCCAGCTATTCCCTCTCCGATGACTCCAGATAATCGA
This sequence comes from Xyrauchen texanus, assembly GCF_025860055.1. Taxonomy (NCBI): domain Eukaryota; kingdom Metazoa; phylum Chordata; class Actinopteri; order Cypriniformes; family Catostomidae; genus Xyrauchen; species Xyrauchen texanus. The sequence goes on along the minus strand of NC_068285.1, from coordinate 13,953,305 downwards.
TCTGTTTTTTTTACGTCCCCATTGTCTCCATGGCCGTGATCGATCGATGTATTACAGGAAGATCCTCCAAATCCGCTACGACCTTCTCCAGCATCACAGACATGCTCGACAGTTGACGCTGAATCTCTCTCACCACACCGTCCAAACTGATTCCCTGGTCTGCGGTCCTGTCTGGGGAATCTGCTTGAGAACGTAAGTGTCTTTTCTCACCGCTTTATGACACAAACGTATTAAAAACTAGCAAAGTGTGCAGAGATTGCAGTTCACATGTCCGACCATCACATGGCGTCACGCGACCGGTTTGCTCGTTCTTTCATCTTTTGATGTATTTGTTCATTATTTCTTTTCTTTCTTTCTTTCTTTCTTTCTTTCTTTCTTTGCTGTATTTGTTCATTCTTTCTGTATTGTTTGTTCATTGTTTGTTTGTTGGCTTCTTGTGTTCAGCCTTTGTTTGTCATTTAATTTGTTTGTTCTTTTTCTTTATTTCTCTCTTTCTTTCAGCCAGTTTTCAGCCTTTGTTTGTTCTTTCTTTTGCTCTTTCTTTTGTCTTTGTTCTTTACGTTTGCTCTTTCTTTTGTCTTTCATCTCTTTGTATTTGTTCATTGTTTCTGTCTGTCTGTCTGTCTGTCAGTCAGCCTGTTTCCTTTGTTTGTTCTTTCTTTATTTCTCTTATTTCTTTCTTTCATCCTGATTTCAGCCTTTGTTCTTTCGTTTGCTCGTCCTTTCGTTCGTTCGTCTTTGATGTATTTGTTTAATCTTTCTGTATTGTTTGTTTTGTAGTTTTTTCTTTCTTTCTTTCTGAGGATGTGACAGATTAGCTGAGGAGCTAGGTGACAGGAAGAGAGCTAGATGCAGATAGGAGAATGTGAGGATGGTTAGGTATGGATGTGAGGCGCGTGTTTGTGTATGCGCATACTGTGACGCCAGCCGCGATTAGAGCTATAACACTTTCTGATTAAACACACATTTTAAATAGACACTGCCTTAGGAGCAGGAACATGTGCGGGAGGGAAAGGGAGAGACTGTCAGAACCATGTGCTTTCATCTCTGGCCCTTGCATAAGATTTTCATACACAGCCTCCATGTACACATGGCCCTTCTGTGCTCTCTCAGCCTCTCCATCTCTCTATTGTGTCTCTTTCTTTCTTGCACTTTCTCCTTCTGTTTTTAACAGTAGTGCATGTTTCCTGCACCGCAAAAAATATTTTCTTATTTAGATACGTTTTACTGGGAAACAATTAAGAAAATACTAACTATCCTTAAAATCTAACGGCATTTTGCTTCTCTAGTAAATGCATCTTGTTTTAAGTTTTCAGAGAAATCTCGTAAAATTTTGTGAGGTTTAAGTTAAAACAATTTGGCAACAGGATTAGAAAAATAAGCTAAATTCAAAGTGAAAAAAAGTTTATTGTTCTTACACCGTTGGTAATTTTTGAGATTTAGGCTTAATACAAGACCTTTTTTGTCTCTTTGCTTTTCCGGGAAATGTGTCTTGTTTTAAGGATGTTTTGGTATTCTTACTGGGGAAAAAATACAAAAAAAATACTGAATAAGAGAAACCATATTTTTAGATGTGATTTGGCTTCCTCATATCTCTATTACTTCTCTTAAATTTTGCATAGTCCTTCAGCTAGCAGTACCTTCTCTATTTCATCCACTCTGTTTGTTCACCCATTCTATTTTTCTCTCCCCTTTTAAGCCCTCTTCTCTATTTTCTTTGCCATGTGTATCTGGATTTTCAGTGCTGCCATGTGTTCCTCTAATATTTCCACCTCTATCATTCCCTCATCTCAATCCATTCGGCCCTCTCTTTCCTTTATCGCTGCCCCCATCCCAGTTTTGACCCTATTCTTTCGTTCGTTCTGTAATTTTTCCCGCTGCGTAAATGGTTTCCTATTTCCACATCCACGGCCCTCTGTCCTTTTTCGTTCTTTCACTGTCATGTTGCTTATGTGTTCTCTGCTAAGAACTAATTTTTTTCCAATCTCACTCCCTGTTTCCTCAGTGGTGTTACTTAGGGCTACCCATTCCAGGTTGAAGTGCCCTAGTTTTTCCTCTATTTCCCCCTCCTGCCTTTCGGCACCCCTCCCTGTGTTGATATATTCACATGGAGATAGCAGAGATAGACAGATAGAGACCAGGTGAAAATGGAAGGATTGAGTAGGAAGGGAGGCATGGAAAGAGGGAGCCAGTCTAAGAGGAAATGGTTGTATATTACATTCCATTCATGTTAAACTGGGGTTGGCTGAGCAATCAAAGGGTCAACAGATTAACCATCAACTCTAGTGTTAACCAACAGCAATCTGTGGCAGAAGGGGAGGGGACTCTGTTCTGGCAAAAAAACAACAAAGGCTGCTTTGTAATTCACATAATCCTCCACACACAAGAAGTATGTTCTTTAGATAATACCATATCTTTGCCAGAGATTATGAAATAAAATTCTAGTGGCAAACAAGTTTTCTGTCCACTTTGAATGTGAAATGGCTTTGCGATGCATAAAGTCTTGCAACGTGGTTTTAAATCTGTTAAGAATGAACAAATCAGACAATTCTGTGTATAATTTTATTAATTTGAATAACAGTTTAGTTTTTTATACTGCTACAGACTAATATCTCTGAGAATACAGTGACTGTATGTGAAAGCTCTTTAAATAAACTTAGTCTGTGCCTATAAAAATTTGAAGCACTGCGCCCAGTGGCTGAAGCAGGAAATGTTTTTGAAGGCTTATGCATGTGAGAGCTCATTTCTGGGTAAAATTTACACAGTGGGGTACTAAAACTGTGTTTAATAGGGAGTTGTGGTTAGTTGTAAATTATGAAAAACAGTGAAGAGGAATGCCTACACTCACTCAGCACTTTATTAGGAACACCTGTGCACATACATGGTAAATGGTCTGCACTTATTTAACCTTAGCAGTATTCAAAGCACTTTACACTGCATCTCATTCACCCATTCACACACACATTCATACACCAATGGTGGCAGAGCTGCCATGGAAGGTGCTAGCCTGCCATTGGGAGCAACTTGGGGTTCAGTGTCTTGCCCAAGGACACTTCGGCATGTGGAGTCGTGTGGACCGGGAATCAAACCACCAACCCTGCGATTAGTGGCCGACCCGCTCTACCACCTGATCCACAGCCGCCTCGACATCTACATCTAATCAGACAATTGTGTGGCAGCAGTGCAATTTATAAAATCACGCAGATACAGGGCAGGAGCTACAGTTAATGTTCACATTAACCATCGGAATGGGGAAAAATTTGATCTCAGTGATTTCGACTGTGGTATGTTTGTTGGAGCCAGTTGGGCTGACTTAAGTATTTCTGTAACTGTTGATCTCTTAGGATGTTCATGCACAACAGTCTGTAAAAATGTCCTTGTTGATGAGAGAGGTCAACGAAGAATGGCCAGACTGGTTTGAGCTGAAAGAAAGTCTACAGTTACTCGGTAACCACTCTGTATAATTGTAATGAGAAGAATAGCATCTCAAAATGCGTCGAACATTGAGGCGGCTGGACTACAACAATAGAAGACCGCGTTGGGCACTTTATTAGGACCATAGTGTTCCTAATAAAGTGCTCTGTGAGTGTATTTTATGAACTCTATCCCAAACCCCAACCATAAACCTATAACCATCAGTGGAGTTAATATTTAATCTTTTAGGGGAATATGGAATCACGTAAACTTTATTATGCAAATTAGATTACTTCCTGGTTTCAAAACAGAGTGAAAACCGGTGCTGCAGGCATAATGCGCCAACAGTTGCGCCATAGGAATTAGTTAACATGTTCGAATTGTGTGTGATGTAGCTTATCAGTAACTCTGTTGAATGGGGTCGATGTTAGGGTACTGGAACTTTCGGCAAAATGTCCTCTTGCTCATCGCGGCTGGTTAGGACAAAAAAAAAATCATTTCAATGGAAGAGATACCTTCTATCGTTTGTCTCTTTATCGTGTTGAGTCTGATTATGACACCGTGTAAGACAGTATAGCAGTACTGATTGCACATGCATGTAAACTTTAGCATTTACCTAAATTCACTGCCTTAATATTCATTAAGGCAGTGAATGATGCACATTTGAAAATCAATCAGAAATAGTAGGGCTAAACGATTTGGATTATTTCAGATCCCAACCTTGCAAACATATGCAGTAGGACAGAAGGTATGCAAATTGAGATGCTGCCCGTGTCCCAAATGCAAGTATTATGCATAGAGCTATAATCAAATCTGGCTGAGGTCTGGTCTCAGTCTGTTTGTATTTCATGGATAAATTGATTTCATGACAGTATTGGAATACAGACATGTCATGTTAGGTTGGCAATAATAGCTTGCTTCTCCTAATGGAAGCACCAACGTAGGGTAGTAATAGCTATAGCCATTTTTATGTGTTCTTAAATGACACTGATGGCCTCTGACACTATGGGCATCAACAGTACATCACACATCGGAGGATGCAATGAACTGGGTATGCGCATGACGGCATAGTCTTTGATTGGAGAGACACATACACGGACATATTCGCCTCCCGATTCGCCTGTGCTTGCTGGAGCCAATCCAGGGACTTCTCTGTAAAAATAAACTGTTTGATGACTCCTTTACAAGCCATGGCTACAAGACTTTATTAGACAGAATTTGTACTCCGGGGATTCTTAGTGGAACCTGCCTATGTGCACACGACAGACTGTGTGGAGTTGCCTAATTAATTAGCTCTCTGAAAAGCTCTGGAAAAGTGTGGCTTTATTATTAGTCGGCGCAGTCGTGCTGTAAATCATTTATTACTACCAAACTGCTGCCAGTTTTAACTAATACAAATTTGCTTTTGGGATCGTAGATTAATGTGAATGCACGTCATTTGAAGATCAGCAGTTGAGAAGTCAAATAACCTTTCTAGGGTTAATGAGGCACAGGTGCTTTGAGAAAGGCAAGAGTAGAGGAGGTGAAAGAAATGGCAAAAAGAGGTTTTGTGGAAGCCTGGGAATGACATAGTGAAATGGAGAAAAGCGGGAAAAGATTCAGAAAGGAAATGGGTACAGGGCTCTACACTTACAATTTTACGCTCACTTGTGCTTCTAATTAAAAACATAATTTTTTTTAGAGATGGTAACGTTGATGTGCCACAATATAACTTCCACAAAAAGGCATGGGAAAACTGAGCTCATCAATTATGACAAAATTCAGGAACATAGTGGGAGTCATGACAAATTAGTTTACATTCTTATATCCAAATTGCATATTTTTAGTTCATTTGACAGCCTGTTTGCAAAAAACAACAGAAGCTCATGTTAACCTGTTTCACCTCGTGAACATAAATATACACAAATATTCAGTCTTTGAAGTGTGGTCCTCTTAAATGTATTTAAGAACACTAAATTGACATCTGCACTGCTGAACACAATTAATGTTCCTGTCTCACAATTTACAACAGTCAGATGCTGCATATTTCAGTTGGCCAGGCTTTATAAACTTAACTTTTAAAGTCAAATTTGATGCTTTTTTCATTCAAGCTGACTAAAACATCTCACGCAACTTTTTCATGCTTGCTCAGTTGACTGAAGGGATGAAAAGCAGCCAATCGCAATGTGAAACAACTATTGCGCAGTGTAGATGTATTTTGGGAGTTGTAATTTTTATTCCGATTGTATATAATCTATACAACACTTCATGAGCTTCAATCTTGGGTCGGGAATCTGTAGGCACCTCACTATTCGATCCGATTCAAATTCTGGGAGGTGCGATCTGATTTCAAAACGATTCCTGATGCATCTAAAAAAATGATAGATTATTCTATGCAAAGGCAAAACACAGTAACTTCACAGTTTGACCATAATTAAGTGGCCCTGTGACAAGTCTCGATCAACTATAACCAGGTTTTGGGAAAATTTAAATTACTACAAAATCCACACTCAAATCAAGTAACTGTTTTGTTGGTGTACAGTGTATTTATAGCTTTTTGTATGGCAGTGTTGCCATCATAAAAAAGTAATAAACACTGACCTCTTTATACCCAAACATTTAAGAAAAGAAATATTGTTTTTCAAAACACAAAACTATTCAATTAAATAATTCAACTGATTATGTTAACCCTTATGCACTGTTCATCATTAAATCACGTTCAAGTTGTTCCCTATTAAAAGTGACTGGAAAAAATAAACGTGTAATTCTTTTAATTGCTATGAAAGAAATGTTACAACTCTAAATTAAATAATGTAAAAGCACTAAAGTTATTCATTTTGGGTTTTTTTTGGGGAGTGTTTAGACATTTTCTCTTTTATTTACTAATTTATTTACCTATATGACCTTTAGCTTCAGCCTTTTAGTTATGAATATTTTCTCTTATGCTGAGCCAGTCCTCATAAAACTTTATACCGTTTGAAAGTTGAAAGTCTCAAGAATGAAACTGTGCTGTCCATTTAAACAAAATAAAAACCAGATGAAATTACAAGTATAAACACTAGATTGCAGAGAGGTAGTTATTCATCCGTGGTTGATGAGAAGATGATTTCTAGATTTTGTCACAAGTTATGTATGCATTTACAGTTGAAGTCAGAAGTTTACATACACTTAGGTTGAAGTCTTTAAAACACTTTTTTAACCACTCCACAGATTTCATATTAGCAAACTATAGTTTTGGCAAGTCGTTTAGGACATCTACTTTGGCATGACACGAGTAATTATTCCAACAATTATTTACAGACCAATTGTTTCACTTTTAATTGACTATATCACAATTCCAGTGGGTCAGAAGTTTACATTTACTAACTTTGTTAGTTAACTGTGCCTTTAAGCAGCTTGGATCATTCCAGAAAAATATGTCAAGCCTTTAGACAATTAACTTCTGATAGGCTAATTGGAGTCAATTGGAGATGTACCTGTGGATGTATTTTAAGGCCTACCTTCAAACAAAGTGCCTCTTTGCTTGACATCATGGGAAAATCAAAAGAAATCATCCAAGATCTCTGAAAGAAATGTGTGGTCCTCCAAAAGACTGGTTCAGCCTTGGGAGCAATTTCCAAACACCTGAAGGTATCACGTTCATCTGTACAAACAATATAAGACAAGTATATACACCATGGGACCACGCAGCCATCTTACCACTCAGGAAGGAGACACCTATATCGACATAACCTGAAAGGCTGTCCTCTGATCTCATGAAACAAAAATTGAACTGTTTGGCCAAAATGACCATCATTATGTTTGGAGTAAAAAAAAAAGGGGGGTGGCAGCATCATGTTGTGGGGGTGCTTTGCTGCAGGAGGGACTGGTGCACTTCACAAAATAAATGGCATCATGAGGAAGAAAAATGATGTGGATACATTGAAGCAACATCCCAAGACATCAGCAAGGAAGTTAAAGCTTGGTTGCAAATGGGTCTTCCAAACAGACAATGAACCCAAGCATACCTCCAAAGTTGTGGCAAAATGGCTTAAGGACAACAAAGTCAAGGTATTGGAGTGGCCATCACAAAACCCTGACCTCAATCTGATAGAAAGTCTGTGGGCAGATCTGAAAAAGCATGTGCAAGCAAGGAGGCCTACAAACCTGACTCAGTTACCCCAGTTCTGTCTGGAGGAATGGACCAAAATATCAGCAACTTATTGTGAGAAGCTTGTGGAAGGCTACACAAAACATTTGACCCAAGTTAAACAATTTAAAGGCAATGCTACTAAAGTTTACCCACTGGGAATGTGCTGAAAGAAATAAAAGCTGAAATAAATAATTCTCTCTACTATTATTTCACATCCTTAAAATAAATGAGTGATCCTAACTGACCTAAGACAGGGAATGTTTTCTACAATTAAATGTCTTAGATATATATTTAAACATGATCAAAGTCTACTTTTGTCAAAGTTTAGCATTTTGTTTGATTTGTTTGAGGTTATTTTTTGTCAGTTTTTGCCTGAAATGAGTAGAATAACTAGTGTGTGTGTGTGTGTGTGTGTGTGTGTGTGTGTGTGTGTGTGTGTGTGTGTGTGTGTGTAAATGTGTTCAGCATTGTAGATGTGTTATGGTCTCACTAATTCATTTTGGTGTGTGTTCGTCACTGTTTTGTTTTTTTTTTTTTATAATTTTTTTTTACAAATAATAATAAAATGTGTGTTTTATGGTCTGACAGGTTTTGTGTGTGTATGTTTGTGTGTTTGTGTGTGTTTGTGTTTTGCACTCTTGATGTTTCGTAGTCTCACCCCTTCATGTCTGTGTGTGTTTTTTTCTGCATTGTGGCTGTTTTTTAGATTTTATATAATAGATAATGAAAAAACAATCTGTGATTTTTAGTGTTTCCCATTCATTTCCTATGAAGGTCAATTTTGATTGGGAACAGAACAAGTGTAACTTTTTTTCCTACAACTTTGACTGATCGAATCAACTTTAATTTTGTGTGTTCAGATATCAAAATGAAGAAACGTCACCAAGTCTCTTACCCCTTTTATGGAAGAAACACAATTTATTTCGGTCAAAAATGACCGAACAATGCATGAGGGTTAAATAACTTTTATATGTTTAAAGCATTGTTAATCATTTTTATTTAATATTATTACATTTTTAATTAGAATAAATCTATCCGAGGCCTTTTAATGTCTTATTTCAACTAACTAGAGGTCCAGGTTGATTACATGAGAAATCTGCTTCTGTGAGAGTGTAGATGCCAGCTTCTCCTTTCCTCGCCTCAAATAGCAGGATTATTATTTAATAATAATTTAATGTTCTTTGTTGACATGCAATCCCGAAATCAACTCTCCTGTTGCAATGTGTGTAAGTTTGGTATCATAGTTTCATTAGGAGATGAATGGTGTGTGGTTGATGCATCCAGTCTGCAATCAGTTTTGTAGGATGCGCTCTCTGGTGCACGCATAAGCGCCACCGTGCTGTCGCATTCTCAGAATACATTTTTTCTCCCATCCCTACTTCATTTGGGTCACTTGTACCAATGCTCCTAAATATCATTTCACAGTTCGCAAATGTGACTGAAATGGTTGCACTGTAGAGCCCTGGGGTACTAAAGAAGACAGAACACTATCATGTGGCAACATAGAAGTTGCCACAAGTTGAAACTGAACAAGACCAGCTTTGAGAGGAAAAAGGCAGAAAAAAGAAGTGACAAATCAAAGTCAACTTGAGTGAGAAAGAGCAAATGCTCAATTGATGGAGAAGTGTTGCCAGTACTTGGGCTTGAACGAGAAGAGAGAAAAAAAGTGTGGTGGGATAACCTCATTATAAGTGTAGGAATCTAAAAACAGGAAAGAGATGTGCGAGTCTGACAGTGAAGGTGTCTGGAAAGCTTGCTAATGAGCTGATGCCATGCGAGTTTGTGCGAGTTGAGAACAGAGTCGGCGAGAAGTGCCGCCGAGGTGATGATGAAGATTAGGGAGGCCTTGCGCTGGAGTTTCCCGCTGGAGAAAAGCTGCCATTTGAAGATGGATGATACCAGATCATGGACTGGGGTTGGATCAATGGCTCTCTCCATCAGAGGCCTGTTCCTCAGCCTCAGATCTCAGCTGGCAACATAATTCCTCCTAAGACACTGGACTGATATTCACAACGTGACCTGAGGGCTCATTTTGGTCCACTAGGTCTCGATGTGTAATAGCATTAGCAGCTGCTGTGGATGGCTTTGTTCCATAGTGGACCAGTTTAAGTGGTTTTGAAAGGTATATCAAAACCTGCCCGAGCCTACACAGATCAGTAGATTTCACAACTTGCTTTACTTTGCACAGAAGATTCCTCTTAGAAGCTGTTAGTTTAGCCACAGGAAACTTGAAAGGGTAGCTCCACAAAAAATAAAGGTGGAGATGTTTGTAGACTGTTATAATTTGTATACTGAAAAGCAGGAGAACTGTTGACATACCTGAGCTGTCCACCCATCATGTGAACTAGTGAATGATCTCTCATGAGATCATTCACTTCAAACTTGTTTTTGTTTTTGATTTGTGATCACAATATATCATACATTTGCAGCCTTACTTAGTTGCACAAATAGACGACAATAAACCAAAGTTTTACATGGCAAGAAAAATACCACAAAAGTCAAAATAAAAAACACTTTTTTTTTTTTACATAGTCCCAAAAAGGTGACCATATCAGATTTTTTTTCTGTATATCATAGGTGAGATATCCACATTTTGACAGAGGGTCCTTGAGAAGATGACCAGAGTATACATTTCTTTGCCAGATAAACCAACATTAAGAATAGCTGTATTGCATTACATTCAAACATTGCCTCTACACACATATTCAGCAGGCACAAGTCTGGGGTCATATCAAAGTGCACCTTGAAAAGTTCTTCAATAACATTATGTATTTTTCTGACAAAACCAAAAACGATAAATAAAAGTTCCCTTAACTTTCTTACACTTAAAGCACAAATCTGAGGAATTTTTGCACATTTTCTTCAGATGCACTGGTGTAAGATGAAAGAGTTCATGGACCCCAAGCTAAGTACATTTGGTATAATATATATATATATATATATGTGTATATATATATCAGTGGCGGCTGCTGGTCTTTCAAAGTGGGGAAGCTCATTTTCGGCCTACATTATAAACTTATTTACCCTATTATTTGCACTAAATAAATCTTAGGTGTTGATCTGCCCTGCTGTTTAATTCTAATTTTTTCCTCGTAAGGAAGACTTTCAAATGGCTTCGCCAAAATCAGGTCGACAATATTAGCACCGTCTGCCATCGTGCGCAGTTTCACCCGTACGACGCTAGCCTAGCCTACTGTATGAATGAATGAATGAACGAACGAACGAACGAACGAACGAACGCTCTAAAACAAAATATATTAAACTTGGTAAAACTGAAACAAGGAATGTGGTGTATAATTGTGTGAAATGTATTATGCAAATTGACTAGCAATTTCGCCAAACAAATATAAAGAAATAGGTTGCAGCAGTTTGTCTTTCGACTACACTTGAGAAATCCGCGATGGGACTGAGCCTAAATAGCTTCAGTGACTTCTTATAGTACAGATTCGCTGTCAATCAAAAGGAGATGCAGTCTTTCGACAGATCCTCCAATCATCACGCGGAAGCCCGGAGTCCGGGCCAGCCCACTCCTCATTCACCCCCAGAGACGCTGAGCGTCCGTGGGCGGGACATAATCGCAGCATTTATCCAATGACCGCCTATTTTCAGAGCACTGAAAAAACTGTTCAGAGCAGCCCCATTGAAGTCAATGGACGCCGGCTTCAACAGGGAAATGCACTGACGCTTACGGGAATGTATGAGAAGTAAATCGAGTCAGCCGACCTGCTATATGTAATGTAGTTGATTCTGAACGAACTCGTATTCGAGATGAACGTGTTCTAACGCATTTTTAGTCCATAAATTGTTTACACAATAGTACATATTTGACCATTATTTTTTTGACATTATAGGGGAAGCTGAGCTTCCCTTGCAGTCTTAAAAAATCCCTACTGATATATATATATTTTACAGACAGTAAACCAACCATCATCCCCAATGGAGTGTCCTAAGTCCTTTTTCCTACACATTCTTTAGGCTTTCTAGAGTGGACGTGCATTCGTTAGACAAAATAGCATGTATTTGCAAGATCAACCCCTTATAAAACTGCTTTGTCAGAAGATGTTCAATCCCTGTCATCTCAAATCTCAGCTTTCCCTTGTCAGACAAAGATTTAGCAAAATGGTGTATCTGAAGATACAAATCGCATTTCCAGAAAAGTTGGCACATTTTGTAAAATGCAATAGTGCATAGTGGGCTAAAGCACATAACTGTTAATCAGAGGGTTGCTGGTTTGATCCCCACAGCCGCCACCACCATTGTGTCCTTGAGCAAGGCACTTAACTCCAGGTTGCTCTGGGGGGATTGTCCCTGTAATAAGGGCTCTGTAAGTCACTTTGGATAAAAACGTCAGCCAAATGCATAAATGTAAATGCTTTATTTAACTGAAAAATTTACAAGAAATGATTTCCAATGTTTTCACTGACCAACTTAATTGTATTTTGTAAATATATATATTTTTTTATACAAATTGTTAAGATTGGCAAAAAGAAAGTCCCACTCCACTATGTCGAATGCATTTTCTGCATCGAGAGAGACTATAAGAGCAGGGTGTCTGCGTGTCTGTACCAAAGTAATGATATTCATAAGTCGACGTATATATTATCTGTGCCATAATGCGACCTTACAAATCCAGTCTGGTCGGATTTGATTATTCGTGGCAACACCGCTTCGAGCCTTCATGCCAACACTTTGGCCAATATATTACAATCTTTATTAAAGAGGCTTATTGGCCAATATGAGGTGCAATCTTGAGAGTCCTTGCCCTTTTTTATGATTAAACCGATAGATGCTGTTTTCCATGTGTTGGGAGTCACCCCTTGGTCTAAGAGGTTTTGAAGGGCAGGCATTCAAATGTGAGAGAGATCCACCCAAAATTGTTTATAAAATTTGCACGGATACCATCGGGTCCTGGTGATTTATTTGGAGGCATTGACTGAATTGCCTCTAGGACCTTCTCTGGTGTTAAAGGCGAATGAAGGAGCTCCCTATCACCATCTGAAACACATGGAAGGGAAATTTTATCAGCTAGCATGTGATTTTGGACTGCTTAACAATATTCTTTGATCTGTATAATGAATCATAAAAGGGTGTTATTGTAAATGTGTTATTTATTATAGGTACTCAAGACTTTTTACTTCAATTTCTAACTCTTGTCTTTTACTTGGCATGGCCTTTTTGCAAGTGTAACCGGTCCTGCTCGACCCACTTCGAATGGGAATTCCATGGGCTACCGCCTTTAGCGTCAGTTGCTAGTGAGTCTCTTGGGGCTTGGGGAGTGAGGTTTACACACTGCACAGTTACCTACCAGCTGGCTACCGGTACACACAAAGAAGTGTAAGAAATAATATGTCCACGAATTGTTGCTTTGGTGGCATCCCATAGTATAGCAGGTGAATTTTTATTGACTGTGTAATAGTTTTTAAGCCAGTGCTGGACTGCCTTACAAAATGTTAAGCCTGTCAATAAGGAAGAATTAAACCTTCAAACCCTGGCGTATTGCGTGGGTGCCCAGAGTCATATCAACATAAACTGGAGCATGGTCTGACAAGACAATTGAGCCTATATGGCTGGAAGATACAGAATGAAGACCGTTATAAGTAACCAAGATGTAATCTATTCTTGAGTAGGTATCATGAGGGTTTGAATAAAATAAGGGTATTTCTTACTGCCGGCATTCAGTTCTCTCCAAACATCAGCAAGTCCGGTCTCTACGAAGCTATTTAAACACAAGAGAAGATCTTTAATTGGCAGAAGCACCCAAAGTAGATTTATCAATTTCCTGATCAATGACACAAAGTCCCCAGCTCAGACATCAATGGCCTTACAATACTGATTAAAAGTATTGTGACTTTTGATATAAATTAGGTGAATCTTAATTTGGTGCGTAGATGTTGAGCATGGTGATATGTTGCTCAAACACTGAGACTTAGCCTGTGACTAAAGCAACTCTACCATATGGGTCCCTAATTTGGAACAGTGGTCTTCTCTCTCTCTCTCTTTTTTAATATAGTTATTATTTTTCATTTTATCACGTCCAAGCCCTTTAACATTCCATGTGATGAATCTAGCAAATTTGTGCACCAGAATATAGTTATACAAAAGAAAATGGATGCAAATTTTAAATAGAAATGTATACAAGATATGGGCAAATCTGATGGGCAAGGTTTTCCAATTTTATAAACCGATAACAACACGAATAACCAACATCCAACACCCTCCCACCCACCCCAAGCCCTGTCTCCAAATGACTGGGCATACCAAAAAGAACTATACTTAGTAAAAGAAAACTTGGTAAAAGAAAAAAACAAAACAATACCAACATGTAATACAGAGCGTTACCCATTGTGAGGCACACGAATCGCACAGGCCCGCTCCAGTAAACATGTATTCATAAACCAATCATCCAGGGCTCATTCGCTGCACATATCCACAAAAAGCTTGTTCTGCGTGAATAGATGAAAATAAATGTGTGTGTGTGTGTATATATATATATATATATATATATATTCAATAGAAAGAGCGCAGCCATTATTTATGAGAAATGTCAGATTAGAGGTGAGACCATAACATACAGAGTCCCAGTCAGGTCCAAATCAAAATTCTTCCTAATATAATGAAATACAATTTTAGATCATTTTGTGTTGTACCAGTGAATGCATCAAATCTACACTACTTATATAATTTATTAACGTATAGGACATGGAAATAATTTATTTTAAATAAAAACAAACAGTGAAGGGTTTGAGTCGTTTGTTGATTTAAAAGTTTATTCAGATATAATACATTTATATTATTTTAATAATGCACTGCAAATTAAAGCAGTACAATCATTGCTTTCCATCGCTTCCTACGTCACAACCAGGAAACTCGAGTATCCTCCAGAATTTTAAGTTTCCCACTGGCAAATACGTCAGGTTATTTTAGCCTGCAAATGATGAGTAAAAAGATGGGATGAGAGAGAGGGCAGATGTAAAGGGAAGAGGAAATGGCATGGAATCTGGATTTTAATAAGTCTGCTGTAATTGTTTAGCCAGACTTTAAAAAGGGGAAGTAGGACACTACCATAAATGGTGTTCAATAACATCAGTGAGTTTTATGAATTGGCTTTTCCAGCCTTAGGTGCCTGGTACCTCCCAGCTCACAAGCAGTTCTAGGCCATATGTCTCATGATTAGCCCCCGATAGGTTTGCCTGACCACCCAGCGCTGTTTGCAATCGAGTGCTTCTCTAGCCAGCTAGGCCAGGCTTTCCTGCCACGCTCGCCCTGGTTTTCCTTGATAAGTGCGAAATTAGCTCAGCAGAAGTTGTGGTTAGCAACCTGCCATTTGGAGATGATGCAGACTCTTGATTGGGGATTGCCAACTCACAGAGGCTCTTTAAAATGCTGAAGTACCCGTTTCCTGTGAGCCCCACTGAAGATTGATGTGCTGATTTTTGTATATTGTGTTAAACCTCAGTGCTGAACATGTGCTGCCGGGGCCTTTGAAGAAATTTTTCCAGTTCAAGTTTGAGAAACCACATGGGTCTGTAAGGATTTAATGTAAGTAGTCCATCTTTGTTGTGACCGGTGTGCTCTGCTTTTAGTGTGATGAATGGATGTAAGCATTATTAAATAATAATGGACACATCAGAGTGTATGTGCAAGATAGAGAACGCATGAGAGCTGTAACTGTCAGGGCAGAATTTGTAAGGAAATTATTCACCCTTGTTTACACAGTGTCTTCGAATAGTTATTAATAATTTGATCTCAGCTGCAGGTAGATGTTTTTATAGTATGGGATTTCAGCAGCACATTTATTTGGACTTGTGACTGGAGGTGCTTGGGTGAATTTCATGAAAACATGTCCATTAACCATCCATATGGTCATAAGTTACAATATGTGGAAAAAAAGAAAGAGAAATTTAACCCTTTTTTTTTAGGACCAACCATTTTGATGACAATTAAGTATATTTTACCTTTTTACCTAAGTTCTTATAGTGTTTCAAGTTTTTTTTTTAATCTTCATTATACTCAATGAGGATTTTCATTATTGTAATACTTTTATCATTTTATATTATTACATTTATTTTTGCAATTGAAATCAGTTTAAATTAAATTAAGTATAAATACTAACATGATGTGTACAGTAAATACTTAAATGAGTGTGTATGTGATATTTTGCGGCCCATGTGGTGGGGGTTTAGTGAGCTTTTACATGGCGCCCCTATGCGTTGCATTTCTTGCATATATGGTTTTTGCGCCTCTGTATATAGATGATATTCTTCTCACCACAATTGTGCAGAGCGGTTATTAGAGTTACAGTAAAATTTGTCAGTTCGAACCAGTCTGGCCATTCTCTGTTGACCTCTCTCATCAACAAGGCATTTCCATCCACAGAACTGTCGTTCACTGGAGGTTTTTTGTTTTTGGCACCATTCGGAGTATATTAAAGAGACTATTGTGTATGAAAATCTCAGGAGATCAGCAGTTACAGAAATACTCAAACTGGCCCATCGGGCACCAGCAATCATGCTACAGTCCAGATCACTGAGATCAAATTTTTTTCCCAATATTGATGGTTGATGTGAACATCAACTGAAGCTCCTGACCAGTATCTGCGTGATATTATGCACTGGACTGCTGCCACATGATTGGCTGATTAGATAATCGCATGGATGATTGTTGGTGCCAGATGGGCTGATTTGAGTATTTCTGTAACTGCTGATCTCCTGGGATTTTCACACACAACAGTCTCTAGAGTTTACTCTGAATGGTGCCAAATACAAAAAACATCCAGTGAGCGGCAGTTCTGTGGATGCCTTGCTGATGAGAGAGGTCAACAGAGAATGGACAGACTGGTTCAAACTGACAAAGTCTACGATAACTCAGATAACGGCTCTGTACAACTGTGGTGAGAAGAATATCATCTCTGAATGCTATTCTGAGATGCTGGTTGGCGCTGTTTTGGCTGCACGAGGGGGACCTACACAATATTAACAGGTGTTTTTACTGTTGTGGCTGATCGGTGTGTGTATATATAAACTCAAATAAAGAAACATACTTTCAATTTCAACTGCTTTTATTTTCAGCAAACTTAACATGTGTAAATATTTGTATGAACATATAGATTCAACAACTAAGACATATACTGAACAAGTTTCACAGACGTGTGACTAACAGAAATGGAATAATGTGTCCTTGAACAAAGAGGGGGTCAAAATCCAAAGTAACAGTCAGTATCTGATGTGGCCATCAGCTGCATTAAGTACTGCAGTGCATCTCCTCCTCATGGACTGCTCCAGATTTGCCAGTTCTTGCTGTGAGATGTTACACCACTCTTCCACCAAGGCACTTTGGGGATTGAGATCCGGGCTCTTCGCTGGCCATGGCAGAACACTGACATTCCTGTCTTGCAGAAAATCATGCAAAGTACGAGCAGTATGGCTGGTGGTATTGTCATGCTGGAGGGTCAAGGGTTAAACCCTTTACAATAAAGATCTGTAAAATTATTTGGATTTTTACAAAATAAGCTTTAAAATACAGTGTCCTGAAAAAGGGATGTTTTATATATATACATACACTGACAGCCAAAAGTTTGGAATAATGTACAGATTTTGGTCTTTTGGAAGGATATTGGTACTTTAATTCACCAAAGCGGTATTCAACTGATCACAAAGTATACTACAGGCATTACTGATGTAAAAAACAGCACCATCACTATTTGAAAAAAAGTAATTTTTTAACATCTAGACAGGCGCCATTTCAAGCAGCCATCACTCCAACACCTTATCCTTGAGTAATCATGCTAAATTGCTAATTCGGTTCTAGAAAATCACTTGCCATTATATCAAACACAGCTGAAAGCTATTTGTTTCATTAAATTAAGCTTAACATTGTCTTTATGTTTGTTTTTGATGTCTTTATGTTTGCCACGTTATGTAATAGACTGGCATGTCTTAAGGTCACTATTAGGATGGCTTTCTCTAGAAAATCAAATCTCTAAAGTCAATCATTGTTTTGAAGTATGAAGGCTATATGATGCTTGAAACTGCCAAAAAAACTGAAGCTATCACACAAAGGTGTAACTACAGTCTTCAAAGGACTACTGGCTCTATCAAGGACAGAAAGAGATGTGGAAGGCCAGATGTGCAACTAAACAAGAGGATAAGTACATCAGAGTCTCTAGTTTGAGAAATAGACGCCTCACATGTCCTCCGCTGACAGCTTCATTGAATTCTACCCGCTCAACACCAGTTTCATGTACAACAGTACAGGGAAGACTCAGGGGTGCAGGACTTATGGGAAGAATAGCAAAGAAATAGACACTTTTGAAACAGAAAACACAGACATCGAACAACATATAATTGGAAAAGAGTGTTATGATCTTAACCCCATTGAGGTTTTGTGGGATCAGCTAGACTGTGAGGTGCGTGAGAAGTGCTCGACAAGATACAATATAGCAAGTGCTACAGGAAGTGTGTGGTGAAATGTCACTGGAGTATCTGAACAAACAAACAAACAGACAGATAGAATAACCTAGAATGCATGTGGAGGATTCTTTGATGAGAACTCTCTTTGAAGTGGTTTAAGAAGTTCTGAATTAGTTTTTTCAAATTCTAATAGTAATTGTTCATGTTATTAATGTCCTGACTATACATTGTGATCAGTTGAATGCCATTTTGGTGAATAAAAGTACCAATTTTCTTTCCATAAGGGCAAAATCTGTACATTATTCCAAACTTTTGGCCACCCGTGTATACATATATGCATTACAGTAATGATATAGCCTATTCAATATTTTTTTAATGATTTATAACGGGTTTTTGCTTAATTTAGGGTTGAAATTCTTAACTTTGATAAATGCAAAAAATTTAAAGAAAAAGAAAATCTAATAACCTCAAAATGCCAAAAAAAAAAAAAAATCTTAATGGTCCCTAATTAGGCTATGTTTCCTTTTTAGCAACATACCATATCTTTTTTTACATTTTGCACAACCCTTTTTTCTTGTTACATTTACATTTTGGGGTGAAATATGACCCAAGCATGTTTTTGATTGCTTTCGAGATTCACCCTGTTAGAATGACCCTTTCTGACTATCAGCATGGCATGCCATCATCTCTGCTTGAGGAGAACCAGGGTGTGCTCCCTTCTGAAGAACTGCTTAACATACGGTTGTTTGTTTTTGAAATGGGTGTTGATGAATTGATGGAGACGGTGAAGGAGAAAAAAAAAGAAGTGTGAAGAAAGAGAGCAGATGTCACATTGTGAGGTAGGACAAAGCTTGGAGGCAATGCAAAAAAAAAAAAAGTATTGACAGCATGAGTACTCAAAACAAAAAAGTTTACAACAGTTGGACTTATTCGCCAGACCTTACATGTAGCAGTTTGTCTGTATCATCAAGGAAAAAAATTGCAGAACTGAGCCAGACTTTTTATACATATGCATCGTTTTCTCTCCATCACTCTATCTCTCCTTGTCTCTCTTTCTATCTCTGGCAGTTTCTGCTCTGTTGGCACGGAGATGAACGCTCTTGTCGCCAGATGCGACTGTGAATGAGCAGCTGTTGCTCTGACACCCAGCTGCCTCTTCTCTCGCTGTCGCCGTGACGACGGTGACTCTTATCACCACAACAAATGTTCCTGGAAAACAAGGGGCGTGACCGAGATTGCAGTTTTTTTTTTCACCACAGCCTCACTACATCCCTTTCTCTTGATGTGTTGACGCACTTGTTTTCATTGGCCTTTGATCAGATCTTCTGTTTGGTGGTGTTATTTTTCAAAGCGGAGAAGGGCGACCTTTCTCTCTGGAAACCGCACATATGCGGGATATTGTTAGAGCTCTGTTCTAACAAACCCAGGCGAGCTTGTTAGAAGCCAATCAGGACACGAACAAGCTTGCATAAAGATGTGTTTGCAATAGGGTTGCAATAGGCACTACAACGGCATTATATTGGAGCGCCAATCTAAGATCAGATTTTCACCCGCTCTCTCTGATCAAAGTAACCAAAATCTAATGAGCACAAATAATCTACAAACAGCTCAGAACGGATGAATGTTGAATTCTAAAGACTGTGATTCGTGAACGGAGGACATTGTGTGCTGAGATCATGGAAAATGTGGGATTTCAGGGGTGGTGGTACAAAGTAATCTTGGCTTAGGATGTTTAGATGTATTGTGATTGAGAGGCATAACATCTGTGTGAGAGATGTGTCTCTATGTGTGAAGAGGATTAGCGTCTGAAAGCTGAAAGAAGGGCTTAGACACCGATGGAAACAGAGGCAAAAGAGGTGCGATGTGACAGCCATGATGTTTGAGAATGTTCAGTACTTTGTTTACCTTCAAAAGTTCCACACTGAACTGGACCTTGACCCTTTGAGGCTTTATTGTCTTGGCACATCCCAATCTAATATATCTTTGCTTCAACCTGAAGGGGTCGGTGGCCTGGGATCAAATTATTGGGTATTGCTTTGGTGAAGGACATGCAGGTGTGTGATTGACAGCCAGATAAGCCAATAGGGTAATCTTATTAGATGGAGGTAATGTCCTTCAAACTACAAGATGTGCAAGCACTCACCCAAGGTGAAGCTGAAGTTACATAATTAGTTTTCTACTTTTAATATATATTTTTGCTCAGATTGTATGGTGGATCCTTGAAATCCTGGGATCAGTGTAGCGTTAGACTTTAGAGAGAACAATACCACACTCAAGAACCAAACCAGAGATTGGTCGCTTTTAATCAGAGCACAGCTTGCTATGGGGAAACTGCGACAAGTAACCTAATTTAGAGCTCCAAATCCCAAAGCCATCAGTTTGTGTGTGTGTGTGTGTGTGTGTGTGTGTGTGTGTGTGTGTGTGTGTGTGTGTGTGTGTGTTGTGTGTTTGTGTGTGTGTGTGTGTGTGTGTGAGCACACTAGTTTGTCTATGCATGGATAATAACACCAGCGAATGAAAACACCTGACGTTCAGCTCAGATAAGCCGTAGCAGGGTGGTTGTTCTGCCTCGTTCAATTCCTAATACCATGTTATGATTAAACTGATTGATATAAAATCCCCACCCTTAACGAGGCCATGATGTCTCTGCAACTTTGTCTCTGCAACACTCTTAAAAATAAAGGTTCCAAAAAGGGTGTTTTGCAGAGATGCCATAGAAGAAACCTTTTTGGTTCCCCAAAGAACCTTTTAGTGAACGGTTGAATTAAAACTTTACAGCTCAAATAATACAAAGAAATAATTAATGTAAGTGCTTTTATAAAATTATAAGCTTCACATGTCTGCATTTAAACCCTCAGAAAACTGGCCCCATTCACTTCCATTGTGTGTGTCACTGTAACCTTTTTAAAGAAAAGGATGGAATCAACTAGTGTCGGTGGATGACTAGTCAATCATCCTTGCCTATCGCAACTCAAATCAGGAATGGAGAATAGAAATTCGTTCTTTTGTTTTGGCCCAACGGCGTTTCTTGCTTCCTTATTGGCTATTGAAAAGGTGCTCTGACTTTGTCATGGTTCTTTTAATGGAAAACACGGAAATGACTTCAACATTCCCCTTTTTCCTGCTTACTTGTAACCGCTAATATTCTCCGGGTGCATACTCGGGTGAAGTGTGCTCGGCAACAACCGCTCTCATTTAGGGGCTAATCACACAGGAGGGTAGCACAGTATTTTACCACAGTGGAAGCTGTGGGAATTTCCTATAAATACAAGTGCTCTGTTGTGAGAGGAGCAACCATCTGCTGTGCTGCCATTGCCTCTCCGACTTGGTTATTTGCCATGCTGTCTCCTACCAGAGCGCTAGCTGTTAGCTTGAAGGCTACACTCTATATATAATGTGATTTAGTGCTTTATGGTAAAGTGATGAACGCTGTTACATGTCAACCGCAGTGCTCAGGGGGACTCACTCTTGAGTGTCTTAGTTTGTCTAAGCTTGGGTAGCTCCCAAATGGCAAACTGGCGCTCCATTATGGAGCAATCTTTAGTTTTCTGACCCCCTATCTTGGGAACACGCGTACTGTAAAAGCACTTACAGGTGTTCGTTAATTGATTCCCATACATGCCCGATGTGCAGCCACTCTAGTCATACGCCAATGAGCACACTTCATACGAGATCTCTAACATGCCTTGAATAATGCACGTGCATGTACACTCGTTCGCCCCAATTACACCCACATGTGTCAACGTTGAATGTTCCGTTTCGGTCACATTTACATTCGTGGAACCTCTCATATTCAATATGGAGAGGCTGTCTATTATAGTGTTTTCCTGTAATGCGATTAACCTTTTGATTCAGTGGGAGAAAGCCTCCCAAGACCACATTGTTAATCCTTAAGATATGAGCCCACACCCCTCCTGCCCCCATGTTCTAATTTCTCTATTTAAGCACATGATTTCTCACTAGTCTCTCTTGGTCTCTCCTGCATCTACTTGGGGATTCTGGGAAATGCAGTCGTTCTGACAAGGGATTTGGAAGCGAATGTTCTGGTCTGGGGAGTTTGCAGTTGGCATGCTGTAATTATGGTGGCAGTATCTTTTCTTTGTGGCCTAGACGTGTGGTAATGTGGGAAAATCAATGCTTCGCTCCTGCTGCAGAGGGAATACATTTGTCCAAACACAGACCCTCACACACATTAGACACAGCCAGGCCCCACAAAGGCGCCTTGTTTACATGCTTGCAAGGTAATTGTAGAGTTGTCGTTGCTTTTAGGCAGAGCGCTGCGCAAACAACTTCATTTGTCTTGAATCAATTCTAACAAAGTGATCAGACCTGTGCCAGGCTAATGAGGAGAGAGAACTGATGACTGTGAGTAAATATGCTGTAACAACCTCCCGTCTCTTTCCATTTCTTTAAGTGCTCTCTCCTCCCCTCTGCTTTTCTGTGTTCACCGTTAGTGTAAGTGTACAACTGGAGGATAGAAAACTACCTCTAATGGCACTCAAATAAGCCTCGCTGTCCGGCACCTCACGGCCCCTTGCTATTCGGCACCCAGCTGGCAGAATAATGCAGAAAGTGCAGCATTCGCCTTCATGCAACCACCTGCTTCTCGACTAGTTTTATTATTTATCTTTCTTCCACTCTCTCTAATTTCTGTTCTGATTTTTCTTTCTGAGATGCAGATAACATGTGTCTGTGGGTCCTTTTAAAGTATTAAATGAAGTTTTCAAATTCTAAGGCCATTTGAAAGTATTAAATATTATTTAACGTTTTAAAATTGGGATGGAATTACAAGAGAAGCTTCTGATAATCATACATATCATTTTTCTTCTTCCATGAATTAATTGTGTGAGATACTATCAGTGGAAAACGTGCTTTGATTATTTGATCTAGATTGAACTCCTAGATTTATTTTTAATCTGCTTTGCAACAAGTGGTCGAGATTATGCTTCCTCTGAAAATAATTTGTCCACTGTTTATCGCCTAACCCCATTTATAGAGTTCAACTGATCACACATTGTGGATTTTCCCTTTTAAAAACTCAAGGCTGAATTCACTAAAGGGTTCATTAAAAATCTGCACCTTATTCACAACCACCAGCAATCTAGTACAAGTAGATGCATTCAGTACTGCGTATTAATATTTAAAATAAGTAATTGTCTATCCTTTTTTGCGCAAACATGCCTCCTTTTGATGTAGATTAGGCTAATTTAAAGATTGTGTTCCTTCACAAAATTCTGTGCTATTTGCCTGGTGCAATTAACATCGCACTAAAACGGCCAGAGGAAAGCAGGCTGTAAACTTGAGTTTCTTTGAAAAGAGATGTTTTGGTACATTTTCTATCGCTCATGTCAGTAGTAGTTCAAGTAATGAAACATTTATGAAAAAGAGTGTTATAATGTGGCATATTATGCATAGTGTAGTCAAGCAGACTTAAAGAGATTTAGGTGTCTGGGCCACAGTAGTAATGGAGGGGTGCTTCACAGAACCTGCAGAGTGAGCCAGATTGCGGTGGTCTACTGCATCCTCCACTACATAAAGCTCTGAATTGGCCCGCAAGATCAGAAATGCACATGCAAATTGCTTTGAGCACAGATTTTGTGGCAGCATTTGCGCTGTTACCTGATTGCATAATTGCTTTAGTGAATCCGGCACTTAAGGTGCTTACACATTTGGTTTGGGTGCTTGGTCTGAACACAGGTTTGTTTCCTCCTCAATTCCAACTATTCCCCTGAATACTTGTTCTCTTTCTTTGCTCACCTTGTCTTCTCTCTTTCTCCCACTTTTCTTTTTTCCCCCCCGGCATGCTCTCTTCCTCCTATTTCTCACAGCTTTCCCTCCTCTACCTGTTCACCTCTGGGAGATTGGCTCTCACCCTCACAGCTACACCATCTCTCTCCCTCCCCTCTGTTCTCATTTCTCCTGCATTTTTTCCCTTTTATTATCTTTCCCTTCTGCTCTTGTGCCCTGCAATACTTTCACCCTGTCTTCGATCTCGGTGTTCCACCCATTCACCCTGTTCTTTTGCTCCCTTGCCATCATCTTCTGGTGCTTTCTCTTTTTTTTCCCAGGCTGTTCCTTTTACATAACGCTCGTTTCATTACCAACTGCTCATCATTCTCTTTTTGGTCCTTTTAATATTTGTCCCCATGCACTTTTCTTCTTTCTCTCCTCAGCTATCCAGCTGTCTCTCTATTCAACACTTTTTCCATGTCTTAATGGGTGATCTGCCAAAACCTGTCAAGAAGATGTCTAAGTCATATTTCACCTAAATAAATGATAGAAAAAAACATTATACCATGTAAAAATTGCCTAGAAATATAAAAGCCTTAGATTTAAAACCATTAGGATTTTTTTGGTTAAGTGTAACCTGTACATGCTTTCATGAGATTCAACATACCAGATTTGTTTGTTAGGTTTCTCTCTCACTTTGTTCTAACATCTTCCCCTCTTTCCCTCCCTGCTCATTCATTTCTCCTCCCTCTCCTTTTCGGATCAGGTGCTAGCAGCATAAATGTTGCCCGTCAATAATTTAATAAGAGAAGAGTGCCTCCCCCCCTCTTTCAAACAGTCATATCAATAATACATGGCTCTGAATGTAAAATAGTGTTGTACGGCCAGCCCCTGCTTTTTGTGTGGCAAAACAGCCAAATGAATGTGTAAATAAGTGGACGAATGCACACACACTCACACAAAAAATCTGTGCATGAGGGTTACATGAAATAATTCATGTGCTGTGAAGGTAGAGACTGCATATAAGCTTTGTGTATGAGTTTGGAATTGTGTTTGTGCATGCAGAATGAGTGCTTATACACCTTGCTATAAGAGAGGGGCATTTATCATGTGTAATAAAGGCAGGGGTGCTTTTACTCTCAATTGCCAGCACTCTCACTTGGGAATGAGGAATTGGGCCCTTACTGCACATGTGCACAGACACACAAATGCAGACGGACTCACACATATGAACATTATCTCCTGGGGGAAAAAGATGGGGCCGCAACTGCTGTTGCTGCTGTTTCCCCGAATCCTCAGGGAGAATGGCTGAACAGCGTGCCTATTTCACACACACACACTTACAAAAATACATCCAGAATATAGCACAGCACATCCTAGACATTTTCAGAGGGAGTGCCTCAAATTCTCATGACAGTTAAATCTCTCACATTGGTTTATTCACACACATTCACTAAAGAAAAATGAAGCCATGTGATTTTGTGTATGCATCTTGGGCAAAGTACACTGCACAACGGAAGCTTGACACCATGTACATATTTAAAGACTCTGTTGTGTTTTCTGCCATGTTGTTGACATTTTGGTATGCACTAATCCAAATCTAGTAGTGTCAATTACACAATCATTCTTCAATACTAATCTCACAGTGAAACCTGTAAGAGTAGGTTGACTTTTCTTTAGCTAAAATTGGTCTGTGCGGTAAGTGTTGTTGAGCTTATGGGCATGTATGAGCTCCATTTTTCTGAGTGAATTATCCATAGAGGGGCACCAAAAGCGAGTTGTGAATCGAGATGTTTTGAGCTGTAATACACTGAAAAGGAATGCATATTTCATAAACCGTACACACCAACCAAACCCCTAAATCTTACCATCAGTGGAGTAAAATTTTAATTTGCGACCTCTGAATTGCACTCGTCACTGATTATGCAAACTTGATTACTTCCTGGATTCAATGTGGGATCTGAACTTGGATGTGCAATGCACTTCCGGGCACACCCCAAGGGATGGTAAACACACTGGAGTAGATGCAAAAATGTCTGATAGGAGATGGCGCTAAGTCAGTAAGTCAGCTAAGTCAGATGGCGCCAAGTCAGTATGTTGTCATAATGAGTTCGATCTTGGAATGCTCGGAAACAACATGCCGACTTCATGTGGGATCATGTTGCATTCTCCGCCCTGACTGCAGCTATGATCCTGAAATTTCATTAAAACCCAAAAGCATAGCTACACGAGTTGATTCTTGACATCATGTCAAAAAAAACTGAGGAAGTGCTTGTATTAATTTTTACATTTATATGCACAGAATGGATAAAAGAAGATAAACTGCTGATAAATATTGATGGGACTGTGGTTGGGGAGACGTGGGTAGCAGTCTGATGCCGTTTCTCCCTCCTGTTGCACTCCATCATAATTTCATTGGTTGTTACCACATTGCTGCAGTCTTGCTCTAGTTAACTTCGAACCAAGTTTTCAAACTCAACTGGCTAATTCAATATTTGGTTCTTCCTCAAAAGGATTGAATGTAGCAACCCAGTACCCTGTAAAAATAACTTTTTTGAAATAACGTTTTCAGGCAGCCCTGTGTGCCTTTGATCCCAAACATTCTGTAAAACAAGCCAATCAGATTGAAAACTGGCATTTCAGCCAGCTGTTGCCATCTTCTTTTTGGTGCAATATACATTAGGATATCAGTAAACAAACTGTGGGTGGTCTGTGCGCCAGCTGAGGCTGTGTCAGAGAATTTAAAATATGAAAGGCAGCCAAGCTTCTGTCTTGTGTGTAGGGATGGGAATCGTAAGGAATTTACAATTTGGGTAGAAATACAATTCTTTCAAAAATACTTTTTAATGAGTTTTCAAAGTTTTTAGAGGCATAAATGCAATCCATAATGGCTCCTACTGTAACTATTAACAAAAAATTCTAAACAAACAATGTGCTAACATAAATGATTTATTTGTGTGTATATACTGTGTGTGTGTGTGTGTGTGTGTGTGTGTGTGTGTGTATGTATGTATATATATATATATATATATATATATATATATATATATACAAAACTCCACAACAATGCTCATAATGGCTTAGGGTTTCACCCCGTCCTGTAAAATACTGGTTCGTCCCGTATTTAAAGATAAAATGATGTGTCCCGTATTTAAGCTGGTCAGATAGCATCATGGTGAATTCGTTCCAGATCACCAATTTAACATTGAGATAAGTTGGACAATTTGCCTACATTGGGTAAGGGACCGTCTGAAAGTCCACACATTGTGCTAAAACTGTGGAGGGTGTGGTAAGGGACTGTCTGAAAAGTCCACAAATGGTAGTAAAACTGCTTTTTCTATATAAATGTTCAATAAGATCAAACAATGTATTAATACAATCATAAAGACAAGTACAGATGAAGGAAAAAAATATGTATAAACCATCCAAAATATATACATAAATAAGATAAAGAAGACAAATAACCCCCCCCCCCACACACACATTTAAGTTTCCCTTATTTTAAAACTTCAAAAGTGGCAACCCTATAATAGCAAGCATATCTACGACTATCAAATGTCTAAGGTGCTGCGGACACATTCTTTGATCAGCCAGTCAGAAGATTTTGATGTGCATTCTGCCTGTCAATCATTTTTCAAATCCAAAATAAATGGTCATCTCAATTCCAAGTATCAGCATTTTAAAGCCACACGTTTTTGAAAATGTTTCCAAATGTAATACTTTTAAGATCACATAACCCACTTAGTATATGAGCCGATGCAAGCGAAAACACTAGAGACCGGAAATTCGAAAGGTGTGCACTAGACATTAAAACTAATTGGATATAAATCAAGACATCTTCTGATGTTTAAAATATATCTGCATTTCATATGCAGATATACTTTACACATGTGCTCACATTTACACTATACCAGTGTGGGTAAAAGCAGAAGTATAAAAAAACATGGAGAAGCATTTTAAGGTGGGAGTTGATGAGAGTGGCAAGAGATCTGTGTAGCATTGAGCTGTACTGAAGTCTAATGGCATACTTCCCATTTTTGAGAGATGGCCTAGCTAGCAAATAAAGGGCCAAGGATGAAAGCAGAAAAGCTAACAAAAGATAAAAGAATGTACACTAATGTGAAATGAAAGTGAAGTGAAGTGAAAGTGAAAAGAATAAAATATTGAGATGCAGGAAGGAGACTGAGCTATAAAGAAACAATGGAGATGAAAGGAGGGGAGAGAAAGAGAGCTGAGAAACATAGAGGGGATGGTTAAGAGGAAGGCACAAGGTGACTTTGCAAAAAGGGGCACTGGAGGGAAAGATGGAGGAAGATAAAGATGCAAGAGAGATGATCAAGAAAGGGAGAGGTTCCATTTGCTTTCTAAAAGAGGCGAACAGCTTTAGGCTGTGAATTTGAGTGTGTGTGTGTGTGTGTGTGTGTTAGCTCCGAACTAGTGTTTAATGTCTGGATGAGGGTGTGTCCCTTGGCGTAAGTTTGACAGAGGGTGTGTGAGTGAGAGATACGGAAACAGAGTGGGTTTATAAAGGATAGAAGATTACTAGGTGAGAGACAGCCAAGAATTCGATATGGTGATGTGAGGGTTAGGCATTTGAAGAAGGGATGAAGCAGCGTTAAAGTGATTGTGTTTCAGTTTTACATTCAACAGTGGTGAGATCCTCTGCTGTAAGGGATCGTTGAAATACAGAGAATAAAAAGTAAATATCTAGGGAGAGAGAAAAGAGGAATGCGATCAGGAGTATATACTGTATATAACATATTTTCTGTGAAGGTACGCACACCACTGACAGACGCCTAGCTGCCCAGCTACGACTGCGGTGGCTGCTCAAAATTCAGCAATGCCATGAAGCGCATCTGGCATTGTTTTACATTATATTTGACCCAAATCATTATCGAAGGACAGATTATTTACTCTAGCCATCACTGGATGATACATTGTGTATATGTGTTGGCCATATGAAATATACAATGTATTTTTGTTGTTTGACAGCTTAAAATAAACCTACTCAAGGCTGCATACAGAGAAATTCCATAATAAATGTCGCCATTTTTAATCGTTCAGTTTCACCAGTTGCGCACTTACACCAGTTTGAAGTTCACTTTCATTCTTGAAGAAGCACAAAAACCTGTGAAGATTCACAACTTTGGACTGCCACCTGCACCGGATCGAGTCCTTCAGTATTAAGTACAGTAAATGTTAGATCACCCCCTTGTGGTCTCCCAAAGTATTACACCAGACTACGTGGAACAGAAGGCAAACTGACAATGAATTGGAAAGCACACAAATTAGGCTTATAATTTAAATGTCAGCAAGCGTTAATATATCATCCATCCATCCATCCATCTTCAACCGCTTATCCGAAGTCGGGTCACGGGGGCAGCCGCTCCAGCAGGGGCCCCCAAACTTCCCTATCCTGAGCCACATTAACCAGCTCTGACTGGGGGACCCCGAGGCGTTCCCAGGCCAGTGTGGAGATGTAATCTCTCCACCTAATCCTGGGTCTTCCCGAGGCCTCCTGCCAGCTGGACGTGCCTGAAACACCTCCCTAGGGAGGCGGCCAGGGGGCATCCTTACCAGATGCCCAAACCACCTCAACTGACTCCTTAATATATCAATACCTCAAAAATGTAACGTAACAAAATGCTTTAAATACTATCAATATTATATGACATTTCTAAGATAGATCAATGGATAAATATATAGAGAGAGTGGATCACCGTTTCATAATTCCTCTATGTGACCATTTTGCACCAATCACAGTGCCTGCAGAGCTAATGGATTCAGAGTGGTGGAGGTGTGTGTGTGTTATGATTAGCACACACATTCACATACATTCAAGGTCTCCTTTATTATGGCATACATACCATCAATGCGCCTGTAGGGAACTAAGGTTGTGCAGTTCATGTTCTTCAGACCCGGATTATAACAACCTCTGCTTCTCTTGCCTTCATACTCAAGTGTAACTAACCACCTCCCTTTCTTGCCTTTTCCCTCCCTGTCTTCACCTCCTGCCCTCTCCCCCTCTGCTTTCATAATGAGCTTTCCCTCCTTCAGGCCACAGTGGAGATTAAAGATTATAACTTGACTCATAACTGCTGGAAAATAACTTGCCTCACGTTCACTGGCAGTTGGCTGCAGCCCCTTTAAAAGAACTCCAACAGGGTGACTTGAAATTTCACAATGTGACTATAAATCTGCAATTATTTTTCACAATGTTTCCAGTTCTTGTATTATTATTATTATTATTGGCCTACTTGCCATTTTTATGTACCTCGTATTAATTGAGAGACTACATATTTGTACTTTTAAAAAGCCCTCTGACACACCGCAGAACCATCAAAAAGAGGTAGGGAAGACAAAATTATTTTAAATGGTGAAAAACGGGGGAAAAACACATTCCTGTGATATTCTGTAAGCACGCGGTGTGCTCTTGCTGCTCTCATTGTGCTCATTATTTACTAGCCACTTTCTGCAGTCCAATGCCTCGGTACGTCTTTGCGGCTTTCACGCGTATGCGCTGAAAACTGGTGCTAGAAATACTTCAATATGACTGGTGATGACCTGGAGGAAGGCGACCCTCAGAAGCTCAAGCCCACGTGCCTCTATTTGGTTCACGCATGGCATCATGCCACGCAATCAGCGACAGAGAAGGACGTCTGGTGGGGGAAAAGTTGAAGCTGGGTAGATAAAAATGTTTTTGATCATGTGAAAATATATTTCATTTCAGATCAGACTGAAGAGACGTACCCTTGAAAAGGTGTTTTCTCTTTGATAGGTTATCTGTTCAATTATTTATATTTTTGTAAATAATAATAGTAATAATCGCCTTTTTATATTGTTATGAATAATAATCTAATGTAAAATTTTATGATAACCAACTAATAATAATAAATACAAAATAATGATTATATTGAAAGATTTATACATTTAATAATTAAAGTAAATACAAAGAAACATGTATACTGTCATGGCTGTATGCAGAGCTGTAACCACATTGGACAGTAGGGTGTTGGTCAGTTAATATGGGTTACTTGCTAAATGTTCAATGTTATCTTACATTCTTGGCTGTTTGTAGAAAATATGATGTAAAATAAAGCATGCTGAAAAATCTGTTCAGATCTTCTTAGGCTATCAACACCAAAACCTTTAACTTTTTCTTTTTTCAAATGCATATATGCAGAGTCTACTTAGGAAACAAAACTCAATCTTCAATGCACATTTTAATTTTAGGCTGCACATAAAACCTGTAATTCTAGAGCTAAACATTTGTTGCATTAAACATTTAAGTTTAGTTCATCTGCAAACAGGTGACTCAGAGTCTCTGTCCCAGGGCATCGCCTTGTTGCATATTTCCATGACTTTACAGGTGAATATTTGTTGTTAAACAACAGCATCCTAGCTAAGGGCTTTGCTTTAGTGCATGAATCAAACTTCTATGCATTGTGTAAAGTGCTTCTGCCCCTTAAGTTTGGTTTGTTCATCATCCTTAAGTGCAGCCCCCTTGTATTATGCGCACACGGCATCTCATCACTCATTGTGTGTCAGAGAAGGACGTCAGGTAGAGGAAAAGTTGAGACTGGCTGAAAGAATTGTCGATAATAAACAGGCTGAATAGACTGAAGTCCTTGAATGTGTATTTTATCTTTGTTAGGATGGCAATTAAAAGATCTCTATTTTCAGTTAAGGGGAATTTTGTTTACAATATGTACTATATATTTGTTTAATGAGCAATTTGTTGACACCCCAGGGCAAAGACATCCCTGTGGTGCACATACAGTACATTAATATATTCATGACTTAAAAGGATAATATACGTTAAATAACAAGCATCTGAAAACTGATGGGCTTTGCATTGAGTGCATAAAGCAGGCTTATTTGCGTTCAGTAAATTGCTTTTTTTCCCTGAAATTTGTGTTTTATTCAAGAGCTTGTGATGGGCCTACTTTGGTTCGTTTGTCATCTTTAAGTAAAGCCTATCAGCAGTATGCAGACACCCTGAGTGTTTCAGAGGTATTAAAACGAGTGTAAATAGTAGATCGGTAAAGCAATATGAACAAAAACACTTTAACAAGAAGGGATGGGGTAGAGCTCCGTATGCATGCAAATGAGGAGACTTGATGCATGTTTTTTGTTCTTACTGTATCATTCTCTTTCTGTTTCACTTGAAAGCACACACATCATGGAGTCGTTTCATTGACCGCCATGAGAAAGTTAATGACTAGAAACATCGTACATCTACATTCCTACCCATGAGTCATTTGTTGATGTGTATAGAGGAAGAGGGAGAGAGAAATAGAGTTGTATTAAGGAGAGTTATGAGCCAAAGATAGAAGGAAACAAATGAAACAAAGCAGAGAGAGGTGAGTGAGTAAATGCTTTGTTTCTGTTTCTTATTCCGCCGAGCTGGTCTGACAGGCCATTGTGTTGCTTCAGGGGGGAATTCTGCTACACTGAGTCACATGCAGGACCTCGTATAATGAAAACACACTTCATGACATTGAAGTCCTGGATACAGACATATACTGTGATTGTCACACAAATCCTAAGAACGCTTTTGTATGCTTTCGTCCTAATATGCTTGGCACATTAATTGGAATGGAACTAAGCCACAAAAAACATTTACAGTATTAGATAACTTACTTTACGCAACTACGCAGATGCAAATGATTGGTCAATGCATTGCAAGCGCATTGTCCCATTGTACCTTCACTGTTTATGCAAGTATGGGAAGCAAACACATCTATTATATAAGCTCAATTTCCTGTTTTTTTGTTTTGTTTTGTTTTGTTTTGCTTTTAGAAATGTGTCAGAATTTACTGTATAATGCAACTCAAGTATGCATTGAATTCTCTGCATTGCCACAGTAGGCACTATACTGGACCTTTACATAAAAAATGTTGTCCTACTGCCAGTTTTCAACATGTTGATCACATGGGTGATCCCGTACGCTAGGATTGACCAAAGCAGCCTTGGAGACCCAGGTTCGGATCTCGCAAATAGTGTTCGCATTTCTGTGATAAGTGCTATTAGGAGGTTGAATTTTTTCCTCTAACATAAACGTTTTACTCCACGGTTTGGGGTTGGGTGGGGGGGGGGGGGGTACAGTTGATAAATTATGCATTTCTCTTCACTGAAGTAAAGCCTGTATAGCTAAAAACAACTCTTTTGTGTGTTTGAGTACGCTGATAATATTTCTGTATGTTGTCAAATGCAGCTGTTTTGTGTGTGTGTGTGTGTGTGTGTGTATGATCATCGACCAATCCACAGGTGTATGAGAAGCATTTCTCATGCTGCTCGGTGGCCTTTGACTCCAGTAGCTCTGAGCTGGAGGTCTCTCGCTTTGCTCTCCGCGGGAGTTCGCAGACTACCCGAGCCAAAACTCAGATTGTTTATTTTAACCTTCCTCTGTATCGGTCTGGGTGAGGAAATGAGAAGGCAAAGAGAGAATGAATGAGTCGTGAAAAACTTTCCAGTCTTCTACAAGTGAATACTGTGCAGACACAAATATCAGCGTCTGGGCTCAAGGCCATTGGGTCAGACTTTAAAGTGGAAAGATTTCTTTTAAAGGACCATTACTGGCACAGCAATGCAGTGGCAGATTTAGCATATTATACATTTTGCTCAATACAAATATTCTGCTCACAATTAATATTTGTGTTGAATTTTCTTTTTCCTAACATCATTTGTCTCATATTTCATCTCAAGCATGCTCTTTACTGACATTTTATTTGACTTATTTAACTAGTACACTAGGTGGAATTAAGGCTACAACTGTGGGACACTTGTTATTTTTTAGGAAAATTGATAGAAATCCTTTTCATGCAATAAAAATGTAAATTATTATCATAGTTTTAAACATGTATTAATCAGTATTTTACAATGGTTTTCATTTGTATATATACTACACACCGATCAGCCACAACATTAAAACCACCTGCCAAACATTGTGTAGGTCCCCCTCGTGCTGCCAAAACTGTGCCAACCCACATCTCAGAATAGCATTCAGAGATACTATTCTTCTCACCACAATTGTACAGAGTGGTTATCTGAGTTATTGTAGACTTTGTCAGTTCGAATCAGTCTGGCCATTCTCTGTTGACCTCTCTCATCAACAAGGCGTTTCGGTCCACAGAACAGCCGTTTGTTTTTTGTTTTTGGCACCATTCTGGGTAAATTCTAGAGACTTTTGTTTGTGAAAATCCCAGGAGATCAGCAGTTACAGAAATACTCAAACTAGCCTGTCTGACAGCAACAATCATGCCACAGTCTAAATCACTCGGATCACATTTTTCCCCTATTCTGATGGTTGATGTGAACATTAACTGAAGCTCCTGACCTGTATCTGCATGATTTTATGCACTGCACTGCTGCCACATGATTGGCTGATTAGATAATCGCATGGATGATTGTTGGTGCCAGATGGGCTGGTTTGAGTATTTCTGTAACTGCTGATCTCCTGGGATTTTCACAAACAAAAGTCTCTAGAATTTACCCAGAATGGTGCTAAAAACAAACACATCCAGTGAGCAGCAGTTCGGTGGATGCCTTGTTGATGAGAGAGGTCAACAGAGAATGTCAGTTAGAACCAGTCTGACCAAAGTCTACAATAACTCAGATAACCACTCTGTACATTTGTGGTGAGACGAATAGCATCTCAGAATGCTATTCTGAGATGCGGGTTACCATTGTTTTGGCAGCACGAAGGGCACCTATATATATATATATATGGTAAATGCTTCATTTATTCTTCTCATCCAGAGGCATTTGTTGAACACCGCTCTGAACTGTATCCGTGATCATGTAGATTGATGCTGCGATGATGAGGTAGTTCTTTTTTTTAATTATGGGCAATCAAAGCAGGATAAGTCATGCTGAGACTGTCTGTACATTCAGTCAATAGATATGAAGCCACAGAGCTCTTGTGAGTTTGTAATCAGTCTGAGGCTGCACTTTTTCCCCCGAAGGAATCTCAAGCATAAGAATAACAGCGAGTGACTATGGTGTGTTTCTTATTATTCAGAGGCTGGTGTCTGGCTTTCATTTTCCAAAATTCGATTGGTTCCTGATTCGCTGCAGATTTTAGGATGTGATGATGGAATGCTCTAACGTTCCCCTCTTTCCTCTCTTTTTTTCTTTCATTCAGTTGTCTGGAGCCAGCACGTGCGAGTGGAACATGAGGTCACAGCGTATCCGAACGGGTCTGTCAATCTACGGTGTGAGTTCACTAACAGTGAAAACACCAAACTCACACAGGTAAAAGATATGTGGGCAGATGATCTTAGATTTGATGGTCCTCTTAGATGCTAGCCATTATAAGTGCCTCTACACTGTTGAAAAGACCAGCTTAGACTGGCATGAACAAGGCTCATTAATAAAGATTTTTCCAGCTGTCCTGGCTGGGGTTAGAGTAGTTCAGGTTTGGTTTTTAGTTTAAAGTGTTAAGCCATTCTCACAATATCAACAAAGCCTCAACTATATTAGTCAGCTAGATAATGTTACCTTGGTGACATATTTAAATCAGCACAATTTGCAACAACATCCAGTAAAAATGTTAAATGTTCTATCGCAGAAATCCGATAAATCAAGACAAAAAACACATGCACATGATTATTTGACATGATCATTGAATGTAGGATGAAGAAACAACTCGCCACTTGTTAGAGCCCTGATAAATTTCACACAGGTTTTTGATTCCCTCATTCTTTTTGGCTTTCAGGTCTCATGGATGTTTGAGCGTACTGAAGGTGATAGACAGAACATTGCTGTGTTCCACCCCAAATATGGAGCAAGTTTCCCTAATAAAGAGTTTGAGGGGCGAGTTAATTTCACGCTAGGTTCACTGGAGAACCCCTCCATAAGAATCAAGAAACTGAGGATGGCTGACGCAGGCAGGTACATCTGCGAGTACGCCACTTACCCCAGTGGAAACGAGCAGGGAACCACCACTCTTATCATGCTGGGTAAGTTTCACGGCTTTGTTTATTTACAGGCCTCTCAGAGCTTCCTACAAACAAGACAGGCTCAAGATTATAGCTAAAAAGGGATACTTGATATACAGCATATCTTTAATTGAATCTATTTGCAGTAATATCACAGAAAAGGTTGATAATTTTTTCAATTATGTTTTGTTTACAGTAAACACTTTCCATACTTTTATTTCTCTACCAATACATACTGTAGTAATAAACTTCAGTATTTACCTACATATTACTTTTACATCTTAAAGCATGAGATTTGTATGATGAGGCAAATGAATCACAAATTCAGCGTTTTGAAATAATTCATTGAAACAAACAGTTTGATACTGATTCACAGAAATTCGAATGAATTTAACTTCAAATGTAATGCAATTTTTGCTGATGAGCTTTAAATCAGAAATGCTATAAAATAGCTCTGTCTTATCACACTTAATCTTGCGAGTTATAAAGGAAAGTGCCATGAAACTAGCCCACTGATCATTAGGATACCTAATGGACAAATAATTAGCACACTAAAATCAATGCGATATTCACAATGTTGCGTAATTTATAACCCCAATAAAATCAAACCAAATATATAGTAAATGAAGTATCCTGAAGGCATACTTCAAGGTTTGGGGTGCAGAATCTTTAGCTATTATAAGTGGAATTAGGCAAGCTCAGACACTGAGGCACGGTTAACTACATTATCTTTACTCAGTAGTGTTTCTGCTGTCTGCTTTAACGCTAATGTCCCCCATTAGCCTGATTTATCATTTAAATGACTAAGCTAATGTTATCGTCAGAGTCAGAGTGATGCTATGAATCAGTGCCGTCTGTTTGATATCCCTCATGTCGAGCTGTGTGCAAGCTTCTCGCTCTGTTTGACTCCACTGCTTACTCTTGAGTGCACCAAGTAACATATTATCTCAATGTTTCTCTTCTATGGTTGTTGTAAACCTCACTATCTGTCTTTGTCTTTCCTGTTATCTCTTGCTTTCATTTTCTCTGTTTTAGCTTAGTATTTCTGTGGAACGGGTAGGTAGGTATTAATGGTTACCCTGCTGGGAAAAGAAATAAAGAAATCGTCTGAAGATGGTGTGCAGGTTTAAGGTGGTTTAGACAAAAGCACCAAAAACCCCTCTAGAACCAGCAAATATACAAGACTGGTAGACCTGTTAAGACCGGCAAACCAACTTAGGCTGGTTCACCCAAAAATGAAAATCCTCTCATCATTTACTCACCATCATGCATCTCAGATGTGTATTCATTTCTTCTGCATAACACAAACAAAGATTTTAATATCTCATATTTCAGCTCTGTAGATCCATACAGTGCAAGTGAATGGTGACCAGAAATCACAAGGTCCAAAAAGTACATAAAGGCAGCATAAAAGTAATCCACATGACTCCAGTAGTTAAATCCATATCTTCTGAAGTGATATGATAGGCGTGGGAAAGAAATTGATCAATATTGAAGTCCTTTTTTTACTATAAATCTCCACTTTCACTTTCACTACCACATTCTTTGCAAACTAGTAGTCAGGACTGTTCAACAGTGGAGATTTTTTGTAAAAAAAGGACTTTAATATTGATCTATTTCTCACCCACACCTATCATATCGCTTCAGAAGATATGAATTTAACCACTGGAGTCCACTCAGACCTTCTGTGTTCTGGTCACCATTCACTTGTATTGTAAGGACCTACAGAGCTGAAATATTCTTCTAAAATATTTGTTTGTGGAGGAAGAAAGAAAGTCATCCACATGTGGGATGGCATGAGTAAATGATGAAAGAATTTTCACTTTTGGGTAAACTTATTCCTTTAAGATGTTTTATCAGCAGGGTAATTGGCTGAGATTTGGCAACATTTTAGGAAATATTGCCTAAAACGAATGTTCAATTTAGTCTTAGTCTAATTTTTATTATAAAATTATATCATATTATTATATTGGCCAATGGCAGGGCCGTAACCACCTTAGACAGTAGCTGTGCTATTTTCATATCTCTTGTATACTCTGCAGTCTCATTCTTCTCAATTAATAAAATAATTTAAGCTCAAATCAATATTTCATGTCCTTAGCCTTGTAATAAGTGATTTTATTTCACATCAGCGTACAGAAAACCTTATCAAATTTGTAAGCTCTTTTAAACTTTCTTTCTCCCTCAGCCAAACCCAGAAACTCGGCTACCCCCGTCCCAGTGCAAGCCAGCTCTTCTGAAGTAGTTGTGGCACGTTGCGAGGCGGCCCAAGGAAAACCTGAGGCAACCATCTCCTGGATTACAAGTTTGGCCGGCCACTATAACCACACTTCAGTGCCTGAGAGTGATGGCACTGTGACCGTCAAGAGCGAATACCGGATTGTCCCGACTCCTGCTGAAAACGGAAAAGAGATCACCTGTGTGGTCGATCAGAGGACGCAGTCTGCATCTCAGAACTTCCCAATGAGACTGGTGGTGGAGTGTAAGATACACATGCAAACTCACACACTGTTAAAGGGATAGTTCACCAAAAAAATAAAAAATTCTGTCATCTATTTGATTCCAAAATCATTATGAATTTTTTGTCTGTTAAATGCAAATGGAGAAGTTTTTAAGAATGTACTTTAACTAGTTGTCATGGTTTTCACATGCAGTTACAACTAACAAGGACTGGAGATTTCAATAAACCTCTCAGCAGTCCGAACTGTCCTTTGTAGTCTTCTGATGTCTGATTTTGTAGCTGAACCAAACCACAACGACAGTTATTGAAGTGCACAGGACAGACTCAATGACTGCTGAGTAGAACTGTATCAACAGCACCTGTGGCAGGTTGAACTTCCTCAACTGGCGATGGAAGTACAAACTCTGCTGGGTCTTTTCACAATGGAGTCAATGTGGGTCTCCCACTTCAGATCCTGTGAGATGGTAGTGCCCAGGAACCCTGAATGACTCCACTGCTGCCACAGTGCTGTTTAGAATGGTGAGGGGGGGTCAGTGTTGGGGTGTTCCTCCTAAAGTCCACAATCATCTAAACCATTTTGAGCGTGTTCAGCTCAAGGCTGTTATGACTGCACCAGTGAGCCAGCCATTCAGTCTCCCCAATGTATGCAGACTCATTGTCATCTCAGATGAGGCAGATGACAGTGGTGTCGTCTGCAAACTTCAGGAGCTTGACAGAGGGGTCCTTGGCGATGCAGTCATTTGTGTAGAGGGAGAAGAGTAGTGAGGAGAGCACACATCCCTGGGGGCACCAGTGCTGATGGTACAGGTGCTGGAAGTGAATTACCCCTGTCTCACTAGCTGCTGCCTATCTGTCAGAAAGCTAGTGATCCACTGACAGATTGACATGGGAACAGAGAGTTGGTGTAATTTAGTCTGGATTAAAGCTGGAATGATGGTGTTGATAGCTGAACTGAAGTCCACAAAAACAATCCTTGCATACGTCCCCGGTCTGTCCAGATGTTGCCGGATATGATGCAATATCATGCTGACTACATCATCCACAGACCTGTTTGCTTGATAAGCAAATTAAAGGGGATCTAGATGTTGTTTGGTTTCGGTGTGAAGAACAAGCCAAAATTTAAGTCATTATTCACCGAAAATTCAGGAGCGAAGTTGCGATGTCCAATTCAAGAACAAATCGTTTATTTTAGTCTAGAGTGGTGGTATAGTGGGCTAAAGCACATAACTGTTAATCAGAGGGTTGCTGGTTCGATCCCCACGGCCACCACCATTGTGTCCTTGAGCAAAGAATTTAACTCCAGGTTGCTCCGGGTGGGATTGTCCCTGTAATAAGGGCTCTGTAAGTCGCTTTGGATAAAAGCGTCTGCCAAATGCATAAATGTAAATGTAGTCTTTTCATTGAATCGGGTATTCCGGTTCACAACCGTTCTGAATGATTCTTTCACAATTCAGATTGATCTGTTCAACTCACTGACTCGCATTGGTTCTTGAGTTTCTGTACATTATAACAGAAGATAAGATTAGCAGTGACAAAAGACTTAAATTAATGTGTGTTTCTCAAATAAAGCTATTATATCGCTTTAGAAGACTTGGAAAACAGTGCTCAAGTTGTATGGACCCCTTGTTTGATACTTTTTATGGTGCTTTTGTGTCTTTTTGAAGCTTAAAATCAGTCAACTCCCATAGATTGTAATTGTATGCAAAAGTGCAACCAGTAAATCATTCAGAATTACTCTCTGTGCTCCAAGAACAATAATACAGATCGAGTAAACAATGACATAAAGGCATGTGTTCTCAGTGATATGCATGCACTCAATCCCTCCCATATCATTCGCCCCAACACCTTTTCTACTTCGCCCTCTTTCATCTGAAAATGCATTCAAGCATCTCTGCCTCAACATTTTTCTCACGTTTTTTCTTCCCATGAAAGCTATTTACAGAGGCGTTGGTGTTTGCATAGTCCAAGCTGGAGTCTTTGAGGATGTCAGAAATTTGCAACTTCACTCTTCCTTTTATAAACCCGCCTGTCGGAACATCCTCACCTCTTGCACTTTCTCTTATTCTGCGTCTCTTCTGCGTTTCAGAGTACTTTTCGTGTCTTTGTAGGGTACCACTCGCTGTGCCATCTTCATATCTGCATCTTCCTCTCCCAACCCAGGATGACAGATAATCAGCCTTTCAACTGCTCTTTCTCCCATTCCCTTTCTAGACCCCCCCACTGTGACGATAGAAGGATATGATGACAACTGGTATATGGGTCGGAAAGATGCCGTTCTGATCTGCCAAGCTGATGCCAATCCAGCACCCACTGATGTTACCTGGACAGCGTGAGTGCTCCCCTCAATAAATAAACTCTTGTTAAAGGAATAGTTCATCCATAGTTTCTTTTTTGTATTCCATAAAATGTGGGGAAAGAAACTCTTAAAGGTGAGCAAAAGATGACAAAGTTACATTTTTGAGAGAACTTCCTCTTTAATGACAATGCAGGCTAATGATACAGCTGTTGTTTTTGTAAAGTATTCATTGATATTAGTATTCAGTATCCGTATTTCATATCTATATAAACTCAAAACTATAAAAGAAACACCCCTTTTTCAGGACACTGCATTTTCAAGATAATTTAGTAAGAATCCAAATTTACAGATCTTTATTGGAAAGGGTTTAAACAATGTTTTCCATGCTTGTTCAATGAACCATAAACAATGAATGAACATGCACCTGTGGAACGTCGTAAAGACACTAACAGCTTACAGACGGTAGACAATTATGGTCACAGTTATAAAAATGTAGGACACTAAAGAGACCTTTCTACTGACTCTGAAAACATGAAAATAAAGATGTTCATGGTCCCTGCTCATCTACGTGACCGTGCCGCAGGCATGCTGCATGGAGGCATAAAGACTGCAGATGTGGCCAGGGCAATACATTTCAATGTCCGTACTGTGAGACAGCTGATCGCAGTGGCAGACCACGTGTAACCACACCTGCACAGGATCGGTACATCCAAATATCACACTGGTACAGAATGGCAACACCTGGTTACACCAGGAACGCACAATCCCTCCATCAGTGCTCAGACTAACTAACAGGCTGAGAGAGGCTGGACTGAGGGCTTGTAGGCCTGTTGTAAGGCAGGTCCTTACCAGACATCAGCGGCAACAACATCGACTATGGGCACAGACAAGACTGGCAAAAAGAGCTCTTCACTGACGAGTCGCGGTTTTGTCTCACCAGGGGTGATGGTTGGACTCGTGTTTATCGTTGAAGGAATGAGCGTTATACCGAGGCCTGTACTCTTGAGCGGGATCGATTTGGAGGGTCCATCATGGTCTGGGGCGGTGTGTCACAGCATCATCGGACAGCTCATTACAGGCAATCTCAATGCTGTGCATTACAGGGAAGACATCGTCCTCCCTCATGTGGTACCCTTCCTGCAGGCTCATCCTGAAATGACCCTCCAGCATAACATCTCACAGCAAGAACTGGCAAATCTGGTGCAGTCCATGAGGAGCAGATGCACTGCAGTATTTAATGCAGCTGGTGGCCACATCAGATACTGACTGTTATTTTTTCAGGGACACATTATTCCATTTTTGTTGAAATTATTCCATGTCTGTGAAACTTGTTCAGTTTATGTCTTAGTAGTTGAATATTTTTATGTTCATAAAATATTTATACATGTTAAGTTTGCTGAAAATAAAAGCAGTTGAAATTGAAAGGACATTTCTTTTTTTGCTTTTTTAGTTTATATATTTTTTTTCTTGCTCTTTGACATGTAATCATTCAACTGTATCTACAATATAACTGCAACAGAGTCAAATATACCAGTTTTACTGTTATCAAAAGCCACAGGCTAATTGGTGCAGAATTGAGAAAGCATCTCTAGCTCCATATTAACGCTTCACTGGGTGGCTTTTATTTTCTCACCAAAATCAAAACAGAACATGAATCGATACAGATTGAGAAACAACATTTATTAACAAGACCTATTGGGTAACAGACGCTTGGATATAGCTGCTCGATAGTCGAGTTTCAAGTTACTTCTGAAAGATGCAGCATTACTGATTCATTTGGCACATTTTTCATTGGATGAGAACCTTTCCTGATTTAAACAATCTAAAACATGCATTTTTTTTGATTGGTCAGTCACTTTAAAGCATTACGGTGTCATAAAACCCCTTATTTTTGCATGAGTAAGTTCACACCACAATTTTGAAAAGAAGATATTGAAGCTCAAAATACAATGAGCCTTTTTCATGAAACATAACTAGAGTTAGACTAGACATTCGAATGTAGATTATCCCAATGAATTGAATACAACAGTTTATATAAGAAATGTTTTACGTGCGATTTACTCTGAAATTTGTACTGTTCGTGTTTTATGAAAAAGGCCCATATATAGAATACACAGGTCATTTCTAACAATAATTTAAGGAAGAACTAAAAACTGATTATGGACCATTGAATTATTGAACTATAATGCACACACCGAGGTCAAGTCAATAATTCTGATTATAGCATGGATACCACACCTTAAGACAACTTCCAAGGTTTTATCTCAAGACATTTTATTTTTTCATCCCAAAAGTGCTCTTTTGAGTGGAACGTCTTTCTTTCCGCCATGGATTCCACGTCTTGCTTTGACACAGCCCAAGCCTTCGTCGGTAGTTCAAAAACGCCATGTTAGAATTGGTATTTGAGGTTTCAGGTTTGCGCTGCTTTCAAGTGCTTAATGGAGTAACAAGTGATTTTGTGCATGTTTGTGTTTGTGTGTGTGTGTGTGTGTGTGTGTGTGTGAGAGAGAGAGAGAGAGAGAGAGAGAGAGAGAGAGAGAGCACGTGCGGGATTACCTATGTTTGCTGCAACCTTTGTCAGCAGTTATATCGCTTCAAAATGTAAGTTTAAGTATACTTCTCAGCAGAAATTCTTGTATATAGCTTTCCCATTGCTACACAACTGTTTATCAAGTCTCTGGGGTCTGTTGACATCAAGGCTCTGCCAGCTCGTGAGTATGTGTGTGCGTACAGACAGTATTTGTGTGTGTCAGCATGTGCGAGTGTGGGTGAGACTAGAGTGAAAGAGGGGGGAGCTAGAAGGTGCTTTCCACAGATATTTGAAGTTATTTCATATAATATAGAAACTACTGTGTTTATCAAGTTGCGGGGATGCATTTACATTAAGGCTTTGTTTGTTGGTTGTGAGTCCAGTCTTTCTGTCTGTGTGTGTGTGTGTGTGTGTGTGTGTGTGTATGTTCAGATGTGTGTTTCGGTTTGGGTGAGACGAGAGTGAAAGAGAGAGAGGGAGCACAAGGGGGGTGCTTTTCAACAGAAATTGAAATAAATTTGTGCCATTAAAGAGAGAGTTCACCCAAAAAAGAAAATGATTTTATCATTTACTCACACCCTCATGCTATCCCAGATGTGGATGACCTTCTTTCATCAGCAGAACACAAAAGAAGATTTTTAGAAGAATGTTTCAGCTCTGTAGTAGTGAATGGCGATCAGAACTTTTGTAGCTCCAAAAATCACATGAAGGAAAAATAAAAGTAATCCATTAGACTCCAGTGGTATAATAGGTGTGGGTGAGCAATGGATAAATATTTAAGTCTTTTTTTTTTTTTACTCTAAATCTCCACTTCCAGATGTGAATGTGAAACTAAACAGGCACCACATGGGACTTTCAGATGTGGAAGTGAAAGGGGAGATTTCGAGTAACATATATGACTATATGACAAATCTTATGAATTGCTTATTTCCTTCATGTGATTTTTGGAGCTACACAGGTGTAATATCTAGCTGATATATTCTTTTAAAAATCTTTAGAAGCTTGAAGAAATAAAATCATAGACATCTGGGATCAAATGAGGATGAGTGAATGAGAGAATTTTCCTTTTTGGGTGAACTATTCCTTTAAAGACGTTATCGTTCTTATCCAATTTACTTGTCTTAATTGGTTATTTAGCTGTGGTAGCTTGTACTGTTCTTTGAAATAACTGAAATAATTTTAGAAAGTGATATGGAACTGTCATGCGGTCAAGACCTGGAGCTACTTTATAGCTGTGCGTTTACTGAAAAATAATTGCACACCTTAGAACGTCTGTCAACCAATCAGAATCAAGTATTCAACAGACCAGTAATATAATGCACACATAAATGCTCAAACATCTGCATTTGTACTCCGCTTCTGAAATGTACATGAATGTGCTTTCACATTTTTGGTTATTTTTTAAGATTTCCATGATATTGATTTACAAATATAAGCGGGTGATCTGTTAACACCCTCATAGCATGGACAGATGGTGTTTGTGTAAAAGTCAGACTGCATCTTGTTTTCGACAAATGTGGCATTGATCTGCAAATCCCCTGGTCAAACTGTAAATCATTCTTGAATATCTCCTGTAAAAATGCATCTTGCATGGATTTCAAAGGAACTGGATGTTGATGGAGAGCCTGTCACTTAGCATAGTGGGGGAAGATGGCTCTTTTGTGCTTGTGCATAATTGCAAACCAATGCTTTTGAGTGGCTGAAAAAATGCATGTCACAGGAAAAATGTACTGCTTT
Organism: Xyrauchen texanus; assembly: GCF_025860055.1. NCBI lineage: Eukaryota > Metazoa > Chordata > Actinopteri > Cypriniformes > Catostomidae > Xyrauchen > Xyrauchen texanus. The sequence goes on along the minus strand of NC_068285.1, from coordinate 13,908,675 downwards.
CCTCTCACAATTAAAAATAGCCTGTGCTAGTGTTTAATTCAGACATTTATTTAAATGTTGCCTCGAGCATATGGCTGAACCCAAAATGATGTATTAAGTCCCCGTTCTGCTGGTCAGAGTGGATTGTGAGGGAGTTTAATACACTCGGGGGCCTATATGAGAGTGGAGTGTTGAGATCCTTTGCAAAAATTTGGTTCAACATTTTGGGATTCCCAGATCTCAGTTCTTTAGGTATTTACAGCTGCGCCATCTGCTCTGTACTATATTAGGGAGTAGCATACACCCCCCTAAAGCGGCAGATACTCTGGGAATGGTGATTACTGCTTTTGGAAAAGGTCATGAGGCATCAGTGTATTACTCTCTGATAATTCAGAGTCTGTGGGATGGAGCTTCAACTTCTCAAGAGATTATGAGAGAAAGATTTTGACTTGGTATTGGAGGAGACAGTGTAGGCTAGGATTCTAAAAATGGCAAGTCTGCATCTAGAGATGCAAAGGTGCACCTTATGCAATTCAAGATTTTACAACATGTGTTGAAAGACTGCACTGTAGTACTTTAGTGACATTTTTTTTTAAATTTGACTCAAGTATTAGTTTTAAAATATATGGTTTTTTTTCTTTGTGGTTCCTCAGTGTGTCGGGTCAGTTGCCATCTACGGTAAGGGTGGATCAGAACCGGCTGTTGGTGACGAATGTGGACGAAACGGTGAACATCACGTTTGTGTGTGAGGTGAAGAACAGCCTGGGTTCTGGCAGGAAAGAGCATACCCCCACTGTCATTGGTGAGTACTAACACAATGCAGGAATGTCAAATGCACTCATAAGGTTCGTACAAATGTGTCGCTCACACTTATGCACACTATAAATGTTCAATCCACTTTTAGGTCCATTGCACATACTTTACTCTTATTTCTGATACCATGTCCTAGCCAGGCACGACACGATTTCTGAGATTTTGCCCCGACTAGCTGCAAACCGCCGTGAAATCCCATTGGCCAAAAATGAGCGTGTTTACATACATCACTGATGCTTAATAAGCCGACATCGTTGTGTGGTCATGTAAATGCTTTAAACAGATTTCTTTTATCCGGGAAAGGTCATAAATATTTTGCACTGCAAAGTGCACGTCTGTGAAACGTTTTGCCATAAAACTGGTGAGAAACCATGTAAACACCATGCCATGTAAACACGTTTTGCTATGGAAAAGCTGATTTTTAATAGTTATCAGCATGTTTTTGCACATGTAAAACACACTCTTGTTCACATAGATATGTATATTGAACATAAAATATGTTCCTGTTAGCAAGTCGCGTTGCGCAGCATTTTTGCTTTCAGTGTGCTTTACGCGTTGAACTACTCCTTTTTACAAATCGACTTTTTGCAGGGTCCATATATTTCTTGTGCAAATGACTCTCAATACGGCGTGCATCTTCAGCAGTCTTTGCTGTTTCTGGCAAGTCCAACACTTTGTTGACTGAGAGTGTGAGAGTGGGGAGAATGTTTGCACAGCTGAGAAGATGCGACTGAGAAACGAGAGCATGCTTCTCTCCATTGCCAGATTAATGCTGCTTGCATTGTCATAAATGATGCACAAAATAGTCCCCCTCACTTAGTGTCTGTCAGCTGTCAGGCAACTTACTATATTAGTTTCGCAGTGAATCTAAATATTTGGCTTAAATTGTGCTTTGTATGAGCAGAGAGCTCAGGGTTCATATTTTCGCTTCCGCATAACTCCAAAAAACTCTACACGGCAAAACATATGTTTACACCCCCTTCGAATTAACGTGTTTGGCAAGGCCCCTTAATTCCAGTGGCTGACCTCACTGATGCTCTTGTTTCTGAAAGGGAGAAAATCTCTGCAACTGTATTCCAACATCTAGTGGGAAGCCTTCTCAGAATAGTGGAAGCTTTTAGGATGGACCAATTCCCTATTAACAATGGTTTCAAATTTAAATGCTTAAGAATCACGTATGGGTTTGTTTGCATGTCCACAAATTTTTGGCCACATAGTTTACTGTATATACAGTATTTGGCCATTTCAAGATACTGTTTGTGGATGGAGGAATTTTCCTGCTGTTGCCATATAAATCAAGCGCAACAACTCTCATGTGATCCACAACCAATAAACACTAGAAATAGTTGCGGCCCCAAGTGTGGACAGATAAAATTACTTATTGCAAACTTGCGTCAAGCCTGGTTAGGACACTTTGTCACGCAACCTTACACACACACACACACACACACACACACACACACACACACACACACACACACACACACAGAGACAAACCGATAATTGGTGTGACCGATTTATTTGTTTAGTTATTTATTACCGATATTCACTCTTTTCTTAATTGGTTATTGGTTCTTTAAAATCGTGTCTATGATAAATGGCAAAATCTTGTTCCAGACCGATACTAGTGCCGAGTACAACTGCACTGAATTGGTTTAACCGATTTCCAGTTGTAAGTGTTCCACTTTGTCATCTTAACTTGTCAACAATAATATTGTTATGGTTATTATTCAAATATTCATAGTGAATTGTTGTAGTCTAGGCTGCAGTATCGGTCATGGAAAAAGACTATCGGTTGATCTCTACAACATATAGGCACACAAACACTAAATGTGGGAGCGTGGTTTCTCCTTACGGTCTAAATACATATTTGTCTCAGTGTTCTTTCAGTCTACTCTATTGTGGGTGGGCTTCAGAAGCCAGATGCTTATTTGGTGGTTGGATTTCTGGTTGGCCTGCCTTACCAAATTTGGGGGGATTTTCTCAAGAAGTCTTTGTTCTATGCAAAATCACTTGGTGTGAGCCAGTTTGCCGGGTTGCTTTTTATTTCTTCTTTTCACTTCTTTTTTCTTCACCATACCTAACATTTGTAGATTCCCACTGCATCTTTCTTTAACCTCTCTTAACAAAAATAAATAAATAACGATTGCTATTGTTCTTTTTCTCACTGTTCCTATGCATGCGGCAATGTTCTTTGTTTTCCAAGAGCTTTGTTTTGCTGAAACACACACGCAGACACATTTTTTAAAAACACTGATTTACAACACGGTCCATTTTTTTAACTGTTACACTTTTGTTGATCAAAATGGAAACATGTAGGCCCGGGAGCCACATCGCTTTTGGCACATTCTCATGCCAATGCAAGCTAGAGCAAGAGCCACATTTAGAATCCGTGGGAATCCTTTTGGAGATTTCAATTGTCTTGTGGGAGAACAAAGGCTCTTTGTAGGCTCACTGTAGCGAGAAAGTGTGGGATGTTGTAACATTAATTTTTTTCTCTTTTGATAATGGTAACACAGGACAGAGTCTTAGCAAAGTTATAAGGATGCCTGGTTTTCTTTTCACAGTAACGTTCATGTACTCTGATACACTCACTCTTGCACTCCCGAAACAGTTGAGATGCAAAAACGTGCAAGACTGTCACAGAGGCTGAGTGACTGCTTTGTGAATGAGGTAGTTGTACGATGTTTTTCACAGCTTTGCAACTTGTTTATCCCTGCTGAAAAAAACAGCTAGACCAGCATGAATTTCCAAGCTGGCTGAGGCTGGTTAGTATTGCAGGTCTAGCTTGTTTGTTTTGGTATGTGTGTCACTGAATATCATCATGGTGATATACAGTGAAATACTCCAGTATGCGTAATATCTTATACTTTACATAAATGTGACTTAACTTATTTTTTTATCCTCAAAGCTTTTTGAATATTGTGATTGGTTATGGTATTATTTTGTGTGATACCTTGCAGTCTTATTGGTTGGAGTTGGGAGTAACAGTGCTCAACAATCTGTTTGTAGACAATTAAGGGGCATTCACACAAGCCTTTTTTTGCATTCCAAAATGGCTAGATGGAGCTCAACTGATATCGACTGGTTTAAAACAACAACAACAACAACAACCACAATGAAACCTGCTTAATTCAGCCTTAGCTGGTTTAAGATGGTCAATCTGGTCTCCCAACATGGTCAAGATTGTGTTCAACTGGTTTAGCTGGTCGGGCAGCTGGTGTCCCAGCCTGACTTGCTAAAAAGTGACCAAAAGCACTCTAAAGCCATCAAACCAGACTAGCCTTGCCTCTAAAACTTGCAAACCAGTTTAAGCTGGTCTTAGCGTGGTTTTTTCCCCCCTATCAAGTATAGAATGGATCAGAAACACATTTTTAAAAGTTGAGCTATTGTTTGGTCTTGATCTTGACACACAATCTTAAACCTGTGACTTAAGAAACACTAAATTATAGGGGCTACACACTGCACTAGTACTTGGCTGCTTCAACTGTACAGTACTCAAGCAGTTAAATTGTTAAAAAATGCACATTCCTAATACACATGCAGACATGAATGTCACGCCATGATAAAGCTCTGCAGATTGAAGAAGAGACTTGTGCTGACACAAGAGGAACTTAAAAACCTCCAGCTCCCAAAACTGTACACGTGAATGTGGCAAGATTGCACAGGCTCCCAGTAGGTCCAATGATCTTGCTGGAAAGGGAGTGAGAGAGCAGGTTTGTTGGAAAAAAGTGAGAAGAGAAAGAAGGGGTGTTTTAAAGAAGAACATCCCCCAGACAGAATTCACTGCGAGTTGCATCGCTAGTTTTTTGCCTTCTCGCCTTCGTCGCTCCTAGGGGTGAAGTGAAACCTCAACTTGTGCCAGCAAACAGACTAATCATGCTGCTTGCCAAGGAGTGTTTCCTCATTTAATTTCCCTCCCCAGCCATTTTCAGATAGCAAATGGAGAAAACTAAAGGCTTTAATTGTAAACACTTTTGGGGGTGGGGGATTGAGGGGCCATTTAGCTGCCGAAAATTCTGTCTGGATCTCTGTGCCCTTTATTGGTGTTGGAAGTGGCTGCTCTGAAGGAAACCTGCAATTGAATCCTGCAGAAAGACGCAAGAATAAATTTGCATGCACATCTTAAAGCACATAAATTCCCCTTCCCTTGGGGCATAATACTGCTAAACAGACTAGCATTGTTGGTCACCTATTTATGCTGTATTGTGGATTCTGGAGTCCTCAACAGGCTTCTTAGCAAGACTTCATTGGTGACCAAGCTTACCAGTATAGACTATGCTTGTTGACAGTGAACACAGGGGGATTGCAACCATTGAGCCTGATCTCATGAAGATTATGTGACTTTGGCGACATATTTTGAAAAATTATAATCCGTGGCTCCTCACAAGTATCTCAAGAGCTCTGAGTTGAAAAGTCCACTAAGTGTCACTAAAAGCAAGTTAAATGTTCTCCAGATGAGGTTTTTAATGTAATGCTCTTTGGATTTTTAAATCGACAACAAATACCTACCTCCCTACCCTAAACCTTAAACCTAAATCTAACTTATAAGTGTCATATAAAGCAAATGTGAGATAAAAACACAATTGCTGAAGAAACCACGTCATTTTATGGTGCTTCTTTCAGTTCACATGTTGACTCCCGTGCCCTTCAGGACTTGTACCCCGGTCCTTTACATTGCGAGTGGAATGCCCATTGTACATAGGGAACATTGTTTGTTCCTGGCAGGCAGCAGAGACCCTAACCCCACCCTAATCATAACTATATGGAGTCTGTATGGCAGAGTAGCTTGCCAGGAACAACGGATAGCACCTTTCTTCCATCGCACGAGTGTAATGCTCTATTGTGGTTGTTGAGCTACCATGCAATTTGACCCAGCTTGTAAATGTTGGTTATGAAATGCAAACATTAAAACATATCGCCTTAAAAGTCATGCAAAAGTCATGTAGCAAAAATTTAGGTCTAGTAATAATGGTCTTTAATGCCAGATTGCAACCATTGTAACTAATACCTCCCCGCCCCCATCACATTTTAGAAATTGCTTAGTTTTTTCATGCTGGCTTTAGCTAGTCTATTCAGCAAGGTCCACCATAGATATTCAAATAAGCGGTCAACCAATTTGGGTTCTTTCAAAATTATTACATTTGGGCAGCCCAATCATGATCTACTTGCACTCTTCGTTTCAGGGCTTTCGTTTCATATCAAACAGTTAGTCCAGCACTAGGGATCTGCCCAATACTTCCATGAGCCATGCTGTGTGAAACCAATGACTGGAACTTGGCATCAGAGATAAGGTGCAAAACAAAAATGTAGCTTATTACCCACAGCTTAGCGAGAGAAAATCGAGGCCATGAGAGACAAAGAAAGAGGCAACCAGGGGAGATATGGCCCTGCCAATGTTAAGTGAATTTTAGAAAATCAGGCTGCTAAGATTACCTTCCTTTCAGCCACCTTCCATCATTAGGGCTCATTACAGAAACTCCGGCTCACCTGCAAAAATATTAAGGCTCAGTAGGGTTGCCTTTTTTCTTTCCTTTGATCATTTACTGAATAGAAAGCCAGCTTTGACAGGATCTTGCTGGTGACTGACCTGGCCTGATTTTAACAATTTAATGATTTATTTGACCACCCATAAACAACAAATAAATACATTTGTTAGGCCAAATCAATTAAGCATTAATGAACATTAATAGCCATTTAGATCAGACAGCAACACTAAATATTCAACTGTTGAGTCTTTTAATGAATAATTTATGCTTAAACTAAGCTTTTTGAAATTAAAAGCTACATATATATATATATATATATATATATATATATATATATATATATATATATATATATATATGGTTTGCCTCATTCCTTATTTTGTAGTAAAGAACAATCAATTGAGTATCAAAGCTATCTTATGAAAATTCAGATTTATTGCTTACTCTTTTCAAGATCTGGCCACTCAGAGCCTGTTAAAGATGCATAAGATGATGCATCACTGCGCCTGAATCAATGCAGGCTTACTTAAAAGCAGCATTTTTCTGAGCTCCACACTCTCTTGGCAATTCCATACACATGTCTGAGATTAGAATCTGCCATATCGCATATACCGATGATGCTTTAATGTTCCAAAAACAAAATCCACTTCATTCCAACCAGATGGAGTCGGCTGCATTTTTCATAAACATTTAGTTTATGAGACTCTCATCACTCTACTCGATTTTCTTTGGAAAGTAGTTCTTCTCTTGTGCAGATTATGATGAGCGAGCTATCTCTTTGAGGACAGAAATGGGGCAATGGAACATTTTTCAAGATGTTTTTTACGGATGTTGACACTGATGTGATGGAAGATACAGTAGGAAGTTCGTACTTATGAGCTTGAAGTCGACTTGATGTGCGTTCAAGTGGTTTTGGTATGGAAAGAAATTTATGTGGTGGCAATTTCATATTAATTTCTCTCTTTTACACTTACTGACAAGCACAGGAAGAGCAAAGGATGCATGTTAGGAGTGTATCATTCTGAAATAAGGCAGCAAGTATACTGTTGCACAGCAAAAAATATATTTTTCGTAATGCATGCAGTGTTTGTGGGTCAAAATATACCAGCGTTTAGTTTTTATGGCATAGTAGATACATCGTCGGCTGCTAATCGCAGGGATGGCGGTTTGATTCCCGGCCCACACGACTTCACATGCCGAAGTGTCCTTGGGCAAGACAGTGGCAGGCTAGCACCTTGCATGGCAGCTCTGCCGTCATTGGTGTATGAGTGTGTGTGTGTGTGAGAATGGGACACAGTGTAAAGCACTTTGGTAACCTCTAAGGTTAAAAAGAAGTGCTATATAAGTGCAGACCATTTACCATTTACATGAAGTGGTCTTTTCAGTTGGGAAATATTTATCGACTGTGATATCGATATTTTGACATTTAGATCTTTTAGATAGTTTTACTACAAGACTAAAATACTGTGGAAAAAAAAGAATTTTTACTGTGTAAAAAAGTAATTATGGTATCCTTTTACAGTTTAGCCTGGCTTAGCTGGGCCATTTCTATTTCTTCCTCAATCCTGTTATCTCTCATTATTAGTCATTACCTGAGCTTTCTTTCTAATAAACCGTGTGTTTTATTGGGAGATCTCAGCTTCACGTTGAAGACCCAAGAGCTAGCGAGCTTGTTGGGGTTTATTTTATCCTGATGTCATAATCCACTCAGCCATGCTTATGGCCTGGGTCTTTGATCTACAGTGCACGTGGTTACGTTCACAGGACAAAAGAAATCATGATAGGCGCCCTGGGATTATTGCCTGCCACAGATCGAAATTGAGAAATGTGCGTCAGAAATATCCACCACCTCCTCCGGAGAAGCTCCACTGCCCCGCTCTTTAATCCGTGAGCTTTGTGAGCTTTGTGTGTGTGTGTGTGTGTGTGTGTGTGTGTGTGTGTGTGTGTGTGTGTGTGTGCGTGCGCGTGTGTGTGTGTGTGTTGCCAGAAAAAAATAATTGTTCTGAAAATAGGGTTATTAGGAGCCGCTCAAAATCCCAATTATATATTAAAGTATTTTTTATTTAAAATTTTATAACAAGCGTTACACCTGATGTAGTGATGTGCATGATCCATTATACAGTAAGTTCCTTTTGTTTTTTCTAGAAATTAGGGGAAATTGGGGCTAATTGTCACAAAGGCTATATCTTAGTAACAAAGTTTTGAGTCAAAAGTGCAATAACATAATGTTTATTTTCTATGTTGGTTTCAAAGACACAACACAAATATTCTTGAATTAGATTGACCTTTTGTGAATTTTATCCTCCAAACTGAAATGTCAATATAATATTTTTGCTTTAGCTTTTAAGTAAATAAGTGGCATACTTGAAGAAACCATATTGGCATACATTAAGGCAAGGGTTAACCTTGTTTAGGGTATCCCTTTAAACAAGGGTATTTTAAAATAGTTATAAATGCTTTAATAACAACAACAACAATTAATAATAATAATAATAATAATAATAAATTATGATTATTATATAAAACATACAATGTAACAATATAACAAATATAGTAGTAATAATAATAATAATAATAAATTGAATAAATATAAAACAATTTTATTAATTAATTGGCCACAACAATGATTTTATATTTTTATACATCATCCTTAAAATGTTTGCTGATTTATTAATTTTGTTTATTTTTGTACTACTTAAATTTAGCTGAAAAGCCTATAATATGCTGCTTATTGTCAGTTTCCATTGTGACAACATGTTAGTTCATATTGTCACATGTATTTTAAATGTTATAAATAATATTAATATCATTATAAAAGTATAAAAACATTTAATAATAAAACATTTATTTGAAGTACAGTACAATTTAATTTAGAAATGATTAATAATGCAATTTTTTGTTAATTAACCAAAACAGTTAGTTATGCTATATTACGTTACCCTTTACATTTTTGCTTGATTCATTGATTTTTTTGTGTTTTATAAATGTTTTAGTTTAATTTAGCTGAAAGTCTACAAAAGGCTGTTAATGGTCAGGTTCCATTGCGACAAATTACCCTGCTGTTGGGTAGGGCTGAATCGATTAGTCGACGTTATAGACAACGTCGTCAATAAAAAGTTGACACATTTTTTGTTGTCGAATAGTTATATAATAGCATTTAATGGAACATGAGATCACATTAAAGTCTAATGATGATGCGCGAGAGCAGCACTTCAGCTCGCAGCTGATTGAAGAGAGGATGCACTCTAAACTTTCATAGCTTAAGGTGATGTAGAAAGTTGAATATAATATAAAAAATACAAATATTAAAAAATATCTAAAAAGAAAAAGATGCATGCACCTGAGAAGCAGCATATAAGATATTCAGACTTGCTTTTAGAGAATAGATCTTTTAGGTTCACTTAAAAGTTTAGGTTCACTTATGGTGCGTTCACATACAACGCAAAGAAAATTTTCTCCTCGCATTGCTTGCGCGAGTTTGAACGCTGGATTATAAATTTGTGTTTAAACTCGCATTCGTGCGAGTAACGCAAACCTGCGAGTATTCTCCCTTCTCTTCCGGAAAAGGACAGGAGGAGGGGCTTCTATGACTTGGTTCATAGTAAAGTACAATAGCTGGAATCAAGTAGACGCACATATTTTCAGAACTTACCAGTTAGTCCAACTTCCTCGCTCATTTTCCTCCAAGCGATGTGTTTTTTTTTCGTCCGGTCTCTGTACATGTATGACGTTGTGTTACCCACACACCGCTAAAACAATTTTTTCATCCATTTTTCCAGATTTCTTCTGCTACTACGTCAGTACGTCAGTGACATCCGGATAATCTCAAAGCTGATAGGCTTTCACGGCAACGCGTCATGTGAATTTCTCGCACAAGTTTAAAAACTTCGAATCGAATGAAGCGATTTCGCATGTTCGAGTCGTGTCATTCGCTACATTCGCTCCGCTCGGCTATACGCGTCTATTTATATTTACTGATATTATAATTATATTTTTGGCTACAAAACTAATTTCAAATATTTAAGCATACACCTTCAGATCACAAGATTTTTAAGATTATGAGAAACGTTTCAGGCAAGTGACCACAAACTTTTGAACTATTATATATATATTGTCCTTTCAGCACTTTCAGAAGTATATATATAAAAAAAAAATACACTTATGTTTAAGATACATTCTCTAAAAGCAAGTCTAAATAGCTTATTTGTTGCTTCTCAATTAAATGTATATTGTTTTAAGGATTTCTAGACAATTTTAAGTGGAAAACGAGACAAAAACTATTGATTATGATAAAGGATTTTTTGCTGTGAATTTCTTTACTGAATTAAACTTAATAATAAAAAAAAAAATGGCCCCCCTTTAATTCAGAGAATGTCATTTAGTGGTATTTCTAAAATATGTTTTTGTCCTCTTTATTGTTAGTAATTATGTTTAATACAACCATTTAAGTCAGGACACAAGCTGAATAATCGGTTAAGAGCTAATGATTAATCGTTGCAATAATCGCCAAATAGTCGAATAATCTTTCAAATAATTAGATTAATCGATTATCATAATAATCGTTAGTTGCATCCCTAAGTTTATCTTTTTTTTCTTGGCCAATAACAGTGGAAATGTGCAGAAGATTTCTTTTGTAGCCAAGACTTTAAGGTATGAGTCCATTCAAAACAAAAAAAAAAGACTTTCAAAAAGAAATCTACCCCAAGATATATTCACTGGAGTACAAGGTGTGACAACTAGTCCCACTGTCCCCAGTCTTGTTTAGACACAAACTCCTCTTAGATAGATTCAGGTCCAGAAGGCACAAGTCCCTGTATCACCTGTGGCAGCACCATTAGTGGCCGCCACGTCACCTGTCAATTAGCTCAAGCTTTTGGAGGAAAGCAAGAGGGGTTGGTGTAAGCTCAATGTGTATGCCCTGAGCTCTCCAATAAATCGATACAGGATGTGTGAGACTCCAGAAGGCAGGGGCCACCGGGGGCACAAGCTGAGATTTGAGCCTCCCCTTTACAGTCAAGAGCATGAGATTTGTCTGTGTTTGCTCGATCCATAATCTTTCCTATTGTACAGTCAAACCTGTGTGTTTTAGCAGAGATAAATTAGAATATAATGATTGCGCTCACGCAGCGCTTGTGCAGATCAGTTTGGAATGCTGTTGTTGCTTGACTGATTGCTTGCGTTGAGGTGCAGTTCCACCTGAGTAGTAGTTATGTTATTTTAAAGATGGTAACCATTTATAATTGAGAGAAAGTGGACTGCTTTTGTTGCATCTCAGTATGGAGTTGCGTCAAGAACACTGGTACCAATCATTCTGTACAATGCCTAGTGGTCTCTAGCTACAACCTATAGAGTGTGGAAAACACAAATAATGGCACAAAATTACAAGACTGAAAGCAGTAATTATAGTTCGCTTAATCTCTTGGCTCGGAAAAAGTGCCGTCTTTGTGATTTGAGAATAACAGGGTTTTTTTGATGACACCAGTAAATGCAATCTTTAATATACTGCTTCAGTGTTTTCTATGTGCAATGATGACCAACATTCCAAGGCTTCATGGTTGAATAAAGACAGTTTTTTATTAAAGTGACTAAATGTGGCCTCTTTGAGGGCTATTTTCTTAGCTCCCTTTTATTAGACGAGTATGTGCACTACCAAGCAACCGAGTCTAGATATACACTGATGGCCAAACGTTTGTAATAATGTACAGAATTTGCTCTTATGGAAATAAATTGGTACTTTTATTCACCAAAGTGGCATTCTACTGATCACAATGTATAGTTAGGACATTATAATGTGAAAAATTACTATTACAATTTGAGAAAAACAAATTTAAGATCTTCTTAAACTACTTCAAAGAGAGTTCTCATCAAAAAAATCCTCCATGTGCAGCAATGAGAGCTTTGCAGATTCTTGTTATTCTAGCTGTCAGTTTGTCCAGATGCTCAGGTGACCTTTCACCCCACACTTCCTGTAGCACTTGTCGGGCACTTCTCAATCACCTTACAGTATAACTGATCCCACAAAAGCTCAATGGGGTTAAGATCCATAACACTCTTTTCCAATTATCTTTTGTTCAATGTCTGTGTTTCTTTGCCCACTCTGAGTCTTCTCTTTACTGTTGTACATGAAACTGGTGTTGAGCGGGTAGAATTCAATGAAGCTGTCAGCTGAGGACATGTGAGGCGTCTATTTCTCAAACTAGAGACTCTGATGTACTTATCCTCTTGTTTAGTTGCACATCTGGCCTTCCACATCTCTTTCTGTCCTTGTTAGAGCAGTTGTCCTTTGTCTTTGAAGACTGTAGTTACACCTTTGTGTGAAATCTTCAGTTTTTTGGCAATTTCAAGCATTGTATAGCCTTCATTCCTCAAAACAAAAATCTGACAAAATCTGTACATTATTCCAAACTTTTGGCCAGCAGTGTATGTACACAGGAAAATGGAAACATGGACTTTAATTTTGACCTGTTTTGTAGCATGCTATTAATGGAGTGCAGCGGAATAATAATGTGCTGCATTTATGGCACTTGAGGAACGTTGCGGACACGCTAAAGGTCAGGTGAGCTGGAGAGGTGCTTTGTCCGTAAACCCATCAACATTCTTAGACAATAATGACCTTTAACTACTTCCACGACTCACTAAGGCTCACTCTTATGTGGGTTGTTGGAGCTCAACTTTTTTCAATAACACTCACAAAGAATCATTTGCGCTAGTAAAATCAGTGGATTAATGTTTTATTAGCCCTGTAGTAGATCGATGGCCAATCTCGGGTCACCTAGCAAGACTTTTCCAAATGTTGCTACTTTCCGCTGGCTAAGTGCCCTGAAACGGATTACAGTTGAAATCAGGGGGTATCTTAAATTACATGGGTGGACCATAGTCAAAAATTTCTAAGCCCTTGACTTGGTCACCCAAAAATGAAAACTTTCTCATTAACTCACCCTAATGTCGTTCCAAACCTGTATCACATTATTCCATGGAAGACAAAATTAGAAATGTTGAAGAATGCACTGGCTGTTTTTTCCATGCAATGAGAGTGAAAGGGGACCTGGGCTTGGTCATGTGACATGCAATTGTCTATGATGATTGGTCATCACATTTAGGTTGCTTTTTATTTTGGAGTAAACTTTTCCTTTAAAGATGCAGGCTCATTCAAATTGAAAAATCCCACGAATACGAGTGGTAGGACTCTGCAGGTACAATATTATATAGATATCTAGTTCTAGATAGATATTTCACATTCATCTGCATTAACCTTTGGTACTTTGTGAGTTTTAATTGTGGTGATATAGAAATATTTTGTATATATTAAAGAGTCTACTTTGACCTATATCCAAAGCCTTTTCACAGAAGCTGCTCAATAAAAAATGTTCTCCAAAAATATAGATGTGAAAAATATATTGATTCTTGTGGTAAGAATATAAATAGATTTGAGGGGTAAAATAATGCAGTGCTTATAAACACTGATTCCCCCCATCCCCCCCACACAATTCTAATTTGTCCTGTTCTTTTTACTGAAGACTGAGAATGATCAAGATGTAACAAGCCATTTGTTCGATTGTGGCCACAAACATGAAGCAGTGCCTTATCTCTGCTCAACCCACCTGTCTTTGTCTCACATTCTCAGAGCTGGATGTCGACCATAGGGTTCACGGATACTGTCTGCCAGCCCAATGAATAATGGATCCTGAACTGTGGCATCTGGCAGAGATAGTGTCACAGAGACTGAGGTTAAAAGAGATTGGTGATGTTAACTGTTTGTGTAGTTCTGTGTGTGTCTACATACTGTCACAGGTCTGCCCAGAGGAAAATCAGTGTTGCTCTCTCATAGCTAGGGAGACATTTGGAGTCCTCAATTCTGTTTCACTCAAGTATTGATTTTAGTAGACACAAAATATATAATTATTCACATACAGTACAAGTAAAAAGCTATAAAACTAATATGCAAAGCATCTCTTGTAGAATAACTTCAATTCATATTGAAATTTCTAGCTTTTGATGGCAGACTTTGGTATCCTGGCAAATCTGAACACAGGTTGATTAACCCTTGTGCTTTGTTCCTCATTGGCTACCACTCCTTATGTTCCCTGGTCAAAATGACTGGGAACTGAACTGAAAGTCATTCAAATCATTTGGTTTCTGTATTTTATTTTTATGGAGCTGGTTATGAATAAGAACAGATTCTCCACTCCCAACCCTAGTCACTATTCACTTCCATTGTATCTTTTTGCCATAGAAAGAAACTGAACGGTGACTGAGATTTCAGTCATTTTTGAGTGAACTTTTCCTTTAATGTGCGAAAAAAGGAGGTTTGAGGAAAAGCCTCTTGACTTGTCTCTTGTAGTCGGAATCCATAATGACTCAAATTGTCATGGTAACGGGGGAGATTGCGAGAGGTGGAATTGGTGATTGCTCGGTCGAGAGCAAATGATAAGAGTAGAGGAGCTTAACGAGTATGAGTGTTGAGGACTTTTTGGCCTTTCCGTACTGGGTAGCAACACTTTGAACTTTAGAAGTTCTTCTATTTGAGGATAACAAATCAGAAAGTTTTTCAAAACCTCCAAGTAACCTGTAACTATGTAAAGTATGAAAGTTGCCTGATGGATGATAAAATGGGTGAAGAAATCTGAGAGACTTGAGGAACCAGAGTCATAACTAGAGACCAGAATATCATAGATATTTAGGGGTGGACTCTTTTAACTTGAATTCGTAGGCAACCTTTAAATACCCTAGCAACTGCTTAGCAACACATACACATACACACACACATGCAAAAACAAAAACACTCAGAATACCATAAAAACCACATATCACTGTTATTATCATAGAAGTGTGTTTTGCATGGGCAAGCTCCATCAAAAATGTATTCAATGGATGTCTTTTTTTTAAATCAATTTGAGCTTCTTACAAGCCCACAAACTCATGTGCTTTTTCATATTCTGTTGTTCTACATGAACACAAGTTTATATTGTTAGCTTTAGAAGCAGTATTATTAATATATTGAGCTGTGTTGAGGGATGTTATCAAAATCAATAAAGTGGGCTTTGGGAAAGCAATATTACTTTTATATTGCAAACACCGGCTCGGTCAGAAATCTTATAATGTACTAAAAAAATTAAGGCATCACACAAGTGTGCATACAGGGGCTTTTTGGCCTTTGGTAGCTACACTGTGAACTTCGGAAGATCTTTTACTTCAGTCAAACAAACTAGAAAGCTTCAGCTTATTTCATTAATGGTGCTTGCTAAGGCTTATTTAAAGGGGTGTGTTAAAATCACAAAACCCTATAAACCTTTGGCTCAAAACTTGTTCCACCCTGTTTGTACTACAGACATGATGATATGATACCTCAAATATTGTGTTGTCTTGAGGGGAGTTGTGCTGCTACATTTCGTAGCCATTAAACTTAATATTTCTGCCTGGTCCATGATAAAACTGCTCACAGAGACTTTAGGGACTGGAGTCAGATCTAGGGACTAGAATATCGTAGAGGTTTAGGATTTGGCTCTTTTTGACGACTTAAGCAACCACTCAACAACCTAGCAACTGCTTAGCAGTGCACTAACAATAGCAACACCCTTGCATCGTGGCTATGAGTTTTGCATGGGCAACCACCACTCTCGTGCCTTTTCTGAAAATTAAAAATTCCTGTTATTCTAATCAAAGGACTGGATGATTTTATAATCCATTTTAGCTTCTTACAAAAGCCCAAACTCATGCACTTTTTCAAAGTTCTGTTGTTGTTCTGCATGAACAGAATAGTTTAAATTGTTGCTGTTGGAGCAGCACTATTGATGTATTGAGCTGTGCAATATGGTAATGTAATTCAAATCAATGCAGTGTACTTATGGAAAGTAGTATTACTTTTAAATTGCAAACACATGCTCGTTCAGAAATGGTATTATTAAATCAAACAGTAATTCTAATTACTCTTCTTGACTTCATATTTGCCATCAATATAGACTTTCTGTGGACTGTGCAGTGAATTCCATGCAGATCCTGTGGGCTGTAGCATGCACACAGTTCTGACCAGTTAGCTGCCATTAGTTGGTGGAGTGGGAACAAGCATTGTGCTGGATTCCCAGTGTAACTTACAAGTCTTTCTCTTTGCATGGCCATACTGTTACAGTCATAATCTTTACCTCCCTACTCCATCTCTGCTTTATTCTTTCTAACTCTCTTTGTATCATTGTACTGTGGTTTTAATTTCACCTGGTCAGCTCCCAAGTGTAAGGTAAGGACATTTGTTTTGTTTTTCTCGATCTGAAACCGAGAGAAGATCCGGCAAACTTGGCTCACACCATAGGACATTTAGCTGGGAACTTGTGGGCAACCAAAAAACCTTTTTACTGTCTAAACAGAACCACAGAGTACACCACCACCAATAATGAAGGATAGCTGCTCAAAAGCCATCCACCAACTTCAGTCTCACCAAGAAACTCTTTGAGTATGAACTCAAATAACAGGGATCAAGAATGTGACCAATCCTCAACAGTCCAATTCTGTCTATTCCTCCTTTATGCCCCCCTCCTTTACAGAATCAACAGAAGTCCCTTCCAGTGCAGGCGTGGTGGCCGGTGCCATTCTGGGCAGCCTCTTGGCCCTTGTATTGGTCAGTGCATTGGTGACCGTGTTGGTTATGCACAGTCGTAG
The DNA here is from genome assembly GCF_025860055.1 of Xyrauchen texanus. Classification (NCBI taxonomy): domain Eukaryota; kingdom Metazoa; phylum Chordata; class Actinopteri; order Cypriniformes; family Catostomidae; genus Xyrauchen; species Xyrauchen texanus. The sequence continues at coordinate 13,891,744 of NC_068285.1, read as the reverse complement.
CCAACAGCATGGATATTCAGGCAACAGCGAGCAGGGGGTTTATGGCAACAAAACCCGTCTATTTGGAGGCAAAAAGGGCAGCAAGAATGGCGCAGGGGCCAACAACAATGGGCCAATCTACACATACCGCGAGAGTGAGCCAGGAACACTGATGGAAAAATGTAACGAATTCCCACACTTGACTGCCAGTAAGCCAACTGCACACAACATCCTGCTGAGTGGTGAGCTAAATGAGGCAGAGCTCAGGAAGTTCGATACCCTCAATGACAGCATAGAGGAAGAAGAGGATGAAAGGTATGACCGCTTTGGCGGACTGCCACCCAGCTACCAAATACATCGACATGAGGATGATTGTGCACCTTACCTTGACGACGACATGGAGTCCCAGCGAGATGGCTCCATTATCTCCCGGACTGCCATCTATGTCTAAAGGAGAGAAACGACGGGTGATAAAGGCTAATAGAAATATAATACGGCTGACTGATATTTACTTGACCTGAAATTGTCCTTTTAAACAAAGAGACAAGGATTAATGTTCTGTGGAAACATGCCGTCTAAGGAGAGTGGAACCAGGATGGTTCATACTACTTATGTGGACAAAAGCACTCATTATCATTACTTGATTTATTGTTCATGCTGCTCACCTCAATGCATAGTTTTAAGAAAGGTGTGATATAAAAGACATACCGCAAGTGAAAGTTGTGAGAGACTGTGATTGTTGTGTAACTGTAACCTCTTGTTAATGCCCATTCATGCAGGAATTCAGCTTTCTGTGGTTCCGTCACTGCCATGAGCACAATACTTTAGTAGGCCCTTTGGAAGTGGCCATAAAGCCTTGTGATTACCCATAGAGTGTTCTCAATACTAATTCATGCTGGTTATGTTATCCACATGAATTTTCAGAGTGGCTCAACAATTCACTAAATAGCTGTGACCCAGAAGCCAAGATTCTGCCTTGTTTCCTGTCAATTTGCTGGGAACATTGTCTTTGAAAACAGCTGGATGTTTTGTTTGTTAAAAAGCACTGATCATTTCAGCATAATGGTTGTTCATCAATGTGGTGCTGATCAACTCCATCTGTGAAGTCCTTCAACACTTTTAACTTTCTCCCCTCCGAACACAATCCAGATTTTAGCTCTCACTCATTAATCGGATGTCTTATTACGGTGAAGGAATTTTCTGAATGACTTCAGGGGTTCTAGGCTGAGGCATTATAATGTTTTTCCCCTTCCCGTACTCTCCTGTCAGCCTCTGCAGAACAGTGTGTTCCAGGCAATGTTTAATTCAAATGAAGGCAAAAAGTGTTGTGCGCTTGCCGTGTGCATCCTAAGCTGATGCTGTAAGCATCCTTTTCCTGATTAATCCAGTTACATCAAAACCATAAAATAAGACAGCTATAAACTACAGACAGAGGCTGCTCGTAGGAGCGAACGAAACGCCCACAGCGTGACTTCAACCTTGCCTACAGAAACTTGGCAAAGTGGGTGGGATGCACCTAGCCCTTTTGGGAAAATCAGGAATGCTTTGACAACTTGATAGAAACCGATTTAGCTGATTGAAAGGAATTGTTACTTGGTGGCGAAGGCTACTGACATTCCTTTGTGTCGGAGATTATTTGACCCTAGACTACGGATGGACTGTGGCGAAAAGCTTGTAGCCAAACAGCATATGCTGCCATGGTTCAACGGACTCCATGGTTTTGAAATGCTGCCAGCTGTGAAAAAAGGTCAAGGGGCAAACCGCTCTTATCGTATGTTCGGCTGCAAGATTAGGCCATTTGCTTTAGAAACCGCATTCCTCTAGGGCTGTTCACCAGTTTGTTTTGAAGCCTAGCACATAAGCCATCTTTAATTCGTTGATGTCTACGATTATAAAATACAGTATCTGTGCGTAACCTTAAAAAATGCGAGTTCATCCCAGATGTGCATCCATTTGTCTGAGGTGCTCGGTGTGCGCATGTTTTGCATAATATTGTGCAGCTTGAATGGATGATTTGGCAATGCTTTGAGTTACTTCTGTAGTGAGTCATTCATCCTTGGTTTCACAGCGTCGAGCTTTCAGTGAAGTGAGGTTAGGTTGATAATGACAAAGGATCCATGTGCTTTCAACACACTCACAGATGCAAAACTACCCAGACACTATTCTGCATCCTGCAGAGCAGATATTCCATAAGTAATTTGGAGATTATACTATCTGGACCCAATGACTGTAAAGACGGTGGTTACTATAGCCTATAGAGATCTTCACCCACGCTACAGACTTGCAAGGCTGTTCATTTTCCCCCCTCCCTAAACTTCTGCAAGTTGCATCACTGAGCTAAAAAAATAAGGATGAGAAAGCTACTTTCCAAGAGCTCCTCAGGCCTTGAAATACTCAAGATAATGTCGGCAACAAAGCTAAGATGTGGAGAGAGAAAATGGGGACTTACTGCATAAATGAAAAGTGTGTTTGCAGTTGTAAAGGTTTTAATTCAACAAACTTATTTAGTTGTGACATTTTAAATCTTGCATTTAGCAAGACCTGTGTTTTTTTATTTTAGGTGAGTTATGGATGTACTATGGTGAAGGCTATGAACATTTTACTTTGAAATGCTTTTAGAGACACTTAAAGAGCAATGTTGCCAAATCACATTTTCACAACTCTTAGTATTAATGTTTTAGTAGCAACGTTGGAACTTTTCTTAATATTATAGTAGAGTATTTGTATTAAAAAGGCTTTGATGTTGATATCATGTTATCATTCACACAATCCCAAGGCTACACAAAGAGTAAACATCAGAATTCCAGAGTTAACAAGTATTGTTTAGTGATGAAAGATCCCATCTACCCATATAGACACAATATTATGGAAAAATTACATTTTAAGAACTCTCAAAAGTTGATGTAAGTGCCTTCTGGGATGAATTTTAGCCCAGGGTCAGAAGTCAGCCACAATTCATGGGATGTTGAAATCCTATATAGTCCCTATATTGTAAATTACTGACAGACTTAAAAATTACAATCAAAAGTTATAAAATATATAAACAATTGTAAGGAGAGAGGGAAAAACTATTGCTTAAGCAATGACAAATTGCCCAACACAATGTTCCTTAATTGCTCCATATTAAGATGCAAAACATTATCTATCCTGTAACTGTGGATGACTTCCCTTGCTGACTTTAGCTTGTTATTGTCATATACTCCAAATGTTGTGTTGTCAAGTTGTAACACTATATCTGTGTTCCAAAACCTAGTGAGCTGCCTACTTAGACACTGCAACAAACTCAAGTGGAAAAAAAAAAAAAAAATCATACAAGATGGTTGTCGAGTCAAGAGAACTGATGCTTGTTATATATACATGTATATATGCGTGTTATTTTTCTAGTACTGTGAAGTCAATTTCCAGAAAAGGACTATTTTATCCAATATTTGTTTGTAGTGTATAGTGTATGCAAGTATCACTCAATTAGCTTGGCAACATGCTAACGTCAAACTGTATTGGAATCAATTGTAACAACGCTGTTTGGGTGTTGTTGCCTTCGTAGGCCATTCTATACCAGTCAAAAAGTTCTGTTTAAGCTGGGATGCTGCCCCAAGGGGGTCACACACCAGATGCATCTGCTGGACGACATGGTGCGTTTAATATTCAACACAACTGTTTTCAATTAAGGTACACCACTCTGCACCTGTCGCCCAGCTATGACACTGGAGGCTGCAAATCATTATCAAAGGACATGTATTATTTACTCTAGCGTTGTTCATTGTTGAAGAAGGGAAAAACCTTGGTAATTTTTGTGTGTACTATCTGCCACCTGAACCGCATCGACGTGCCCTGTGTTTGATAACTGAGCCGTGTCCTGGCCGCGATGCAGCGTGGCACTTCTCGTCCGGTGTGTGACCGTCTTTAGAAGGTAGCTGCCTATGTAGGCTCACTAGGTTTTTCAACAGAGCTTTTGTTTATTAGGAACACTCGAATAGAACACTGTTGCCTAAAGTCAAACTTAGAGAGCCATGGCTCACTTCCTGTTTCTGTATGTACATAATGCCACTAAAAGCTAAATGTCCACAGGTTCATATCACATCATATGACTGCTGTACTACTACAAGTCTTTCTATCAAAATGTGTGAGAACGATCAATACTGTTTTGTTTATATGTGGTGTTCATTATTGCTAATAATTACTTTGGTGGGAAAAAACTATTATTCTGTAAGGTGTTGATGGTGTGTATCTTGATGTGAAGTGTCCAGTGTGTGAAATATATATATATATATATACTCTTATGTATTTATCGTCAAGAAATACAGTAAGAGAAATGTGTTATTTATCGGTACTGTATAATAACAGATGTAGTGGTCAAATATGACAAACACCAAATATAAGTGCAGAAGTAGTGTACTAGCCAAGAGTATAACCTCAGTTGCCTTGACTCAGGTGATTCACTTCAGTCAGGAGAGAGTACTGCGAATTTAGCAGATGTAGCCTATCAGACGCACATTAGTTAGTAACAGACACACAGCCTGTAATGAAAGTTCAGGAAAGATTGATATTACCACATAAAATGTATGCACTGACACACCCACACCCCTCAACATGACAAGATGTCAATACTAAACAGAATGACATATTTGACTGTAGCTAAAAGATTAAATCATAAAATCTGTTAAGAATATTTTTCTGGTCATATTTTATCCTAAAATCCAAAGAAGAAAAAAATAAGAAATAATATTTGTATTAAAGAAAATAAGACCTATTTTAAGGACCGTTCATATGTTTTGCATTGCAACATTATTTTATATTGAGAATGAGATAAAATCTCATTCTCATTAATGTAATGTGAAAAAATATTACATTTATTCTGTTGAAAATTCATTTTAAAAATGTTAATATCATTGTAATAGTAATTGTTTGCACCAAACTCAAACAAGATGGTGGACGAGTGATTTTGAAGATTTTATTCAGTGTTGTTTTGCAGTAATACTGTACAATACCATATTACTGTAATGACAATCTAATGAGAATCACTATTGATAATAATGGCAGTTACAAAGTAAAATGTTTAGACATTACATTAATGAGATTTTTGGGGGAAGATGTGCTTCATTGTCATGAAAATTATAATGGTCCTAAGATAGGCTCCATTTTCTTCGTGCAAAATATTGATACTGTGGTGATGGGGGCGTGGCTGAGCGCTGGTTTGTGAATGGAGAGCGAGATAAGGATGTTAGGATGTTTACCCAGCTCTTGCTTCCTCCTTCATAAGAAAGGCAGTGGTCTGCCATATTGGTGCCGAAACCCGTGATTTTGAAGGAGGAAGTGGGAGCTGGGTAAACATCCAAACGTAAGACATTTAATAACACACACACTTTTCAGAGTCACACATAACGGTGTGCTTTTCAGTGCCCCCTCAATGCATACACACACACAGACAGCTTTGTGTGTGTGTGCTCTCTCTCTCTCTCTCTCTCTCTCTCTCTCTCTCTCTCTGGGCTTCTCGTCTCCCCTTTATCTCCCCAATGCCACTCACTGAAACACAGAACAGCTGTTTGAGAAATTATACACAGGTGCAAGTCCTTCCCATTCATTCCTCCTGGCCTCGCTATCCATTCACAAACCAGCACTCGGCAACGCCCCGATCACCACAGATACCTTTTGATTATGGGGTAAAATGGGGACCATATTTATGTGAAATTTAACCTTAACGCAACCCTGCACACACTGGATGCCAAGGATTTGATTTCCATAGTGAAAAGTAACTTGAGTACCAAATACACTGAAATACAGTGGTGTCATCCTAATTCGTAAAAACCCAGATTCATCTGTTTCTCGCTGGTAATGGGGTTTTTATAACCCTGAACGATGCTAGATGAAAAAGGAATGGCTGAGAAACGAATCCACTGCTGGGTTAAAAAACGATGTTTCTGGCATGCCATTACGCAGACCGTCCGTAACAACTACTCATATTTTTGGAAAGCAGAAATGGGTTATGGCATCCCCAGTTTGCATCTGCCTCTAGTCCCAAAGCAGTGAAGAGCCATTAGGCAAAGTTGCAGTTCTACACATGGTATTTTCATGCACTGTTCCCTCTCATCAGCTACTTGTGAATACTATAAATAAATTAGAGAACTAGCAAGCGCATTACTAATTGATACGCAACCCTGAATTACCTCTACGCCATTCAGTTGTTTCGCGTTTGGCTCGCTGCTTTTTTGTTTTTGTTGTGTACAAGATATGAAGTCTCTTTTAGGGGTAGGAAAGGGTTTTAGCATCACAAAGTAGTTCCACAAATGTATGGTAACAAAAACTCTTAAACGTGTATTGTGTCTTTATTTGGAGGCAGAAAAAACGATGTACATTCCAAGTCCCGATTTTGTCCTGTTACATTATTTTTGTATTCTGGTTGTAATTAAAACCTGGTGGATTTCTAATTATTTTGTCCTATGTGTGTTTCCTGACGTTATATTTTCTGGATTATTTTTGTTTATTTTGATTTAAAGGAATAGTTCACCCAAAAATAAATTCTATTATCATTTCTCTTCAAAACTGCATGACTTTAATTCCTCCATGGAACACAAAAGAATGTTACGCAGAATGTTGCCTCATTTACCTCTTTCATTGCATATGTATTGCATACAATGAAAGTGAATGGTGACTGAGGCTGTCAGTTCTTACCGTTCTGCCATTTGCCACTTTTAAAGAAGATAGTCATGGTTTTCGGAACATGAGAGTGTGTAAACTGTGACAGTATTTTCATTTTTGGGTTAGCTATCCCTTTAAGGATGCAATATATAGTGCTGCCTTGCAGGGGCATTTATGATGCAACTGTATAAAAAATACACTGCTTTCACACCAGGTTCCCAACTGAAAGCACAATGACTCCCGTCTGAGTGGTGCCGAGTTGAAACTAGGATGTTAATATGATTCCTGCATGGCAGCGATAGCATGAAAGACTGAAGCTCACTCCTCAAGCACACACCACAAAAGTGGGTCACGTACAGTCAACCGGGTCAGTGGTGAGATGTGCTCTATTAGAGGTCAGGTAGACACATTCATCATATCGGTAAAAGTCGTGCAGTGACAGACAACATTTGAATCCCATAGTAAATAGTGAGTTAATGTTGGGGAGACATTAGTTGTGTGTGTGTGTGTGTGTGTGTGTATATATACATACGTACATACATACATATATATATATATATATATATATATATATATATATATATATATATATATTGTTGTTGTTTTGCTTTGTAAATACTTCAATAACAATATAAAGAAAAATATGAAATATTATAATATAAATGGTAAATGGTCTGCACTTATATAGCACCTTTTTAACCTTAAATACCTTTTTAACCAAAGTGCTTTACACTGCGTCCCAATCACCCATTCACACACTCGCACTCCTATACCAATGATGGTAGAGCTGCCATGCAAGGTGCTAGCCTGCCATTGGGAGCAAATTGGGTTTCAGTGTCTTGCCCAAGGACACTTCGGCACGTTGAGTTGTGTGGGCCGGGAATCGAACCACCAACACTGCAATTAGTGGACAACCCACTCTACCACCTGTGCCACAGCCGCCCCTGTATAAGAATATTATTTCTATTTTCATAATTCAGATTAATTTGTGTAGCAATTTGGTTTTGTTGCATTTTATTGATTTTTATTCATTAAAAATCCAGATAAAATGATACAAAAATTGATATAATATGAAAATAAACAATAATATTCAAATGATTTCTAAAACATTACGTGTAACTAATTATTATCTTATCTTATTATTGTATGAGTATTATAAATATAACATTACATGACATTATAAAACCGATACTATAAAATATACCCTACTAAACTGTGCCCATTGGTCTTCACTGGTAACCTCCACTATGATGTACGCACTGGAGTCTCACCCCCTATCTGTTATCCTCGACTTGCAAATAGCTTTTGACAAATCTGCAGCCCATTGTGGCCATGTTCTTATTGAGCCAGCGAAACACGTCGTGCCACCCCTCATCCTTGAGGGCCCACTTCAGGCACTCGCATCTGTCGCCTTGACAAATCTCTGCCACTGTTCTGTCACAACCTCCAATGTCGAGCTCTCTCATTCCTTCCCCGCACAAAGACGTAAGCCTGCACAGAGTCAGCTTGGCTTTTGTGTGAAACGTACACTGCCACTTAGATTCCCAAACATGCTGACAAGTGTTGTAAGAGTCTTTTATATCGCTCTGTAGAATTGGTTGATTAGGACATTGGGGAAGGTACAGTACGTCAATCAATGTTTGCCATTGATTAAAAAAAGCTGTGATCTTCCAATCTAAATCTCATTCAGAGATAATTGTCATACATAACATCATTAGCAAACTATTGTTGAATTCATGTAGCATTGAACCATCTTCCAGCTCGTCCTTATCTGCAATGTACAGATATAACTCACCTAGCACTTTATTCGGTAAACCTGTACACCTACTTATTCAAGCAATTATCTAATCAGCCAATAATGTGGTAGCAGTGCAGTGCATAAAATCACGCAGATACGGGTCAGGAGCTTAAGCTAATGTTCACATCAACCATCAGACTGGGGAAAAATTTAGATCTTAGTGATTTCGACCATGGCATGATTTTAGGTGCCAGAGGGGCTGGTTTGATTATTTCTGTAACTGATGATCTCCTGGGATTTTCACACACAACAGTCTCAAGAGTTTACTCAGAATGGTGCCAAAAACAAAAAACATCCATTGAGGGGCAGTTCTGTGGACGGAAATGACTTGTTGATGAGAGAAGTCAATGGAGAATGGCCAGACTGTTTCAAGCTGACAGACAGACTATGGTAGACTACGGTCAGATAATCCCTCTATATTATTGTAGTGAGCAGAATAGCATCTCAAAATGCACAACATGTCGAAACCTGAGGTGAATGGGCTACAACAGCAGAAGACCGTGTTGTGTTCCACTTCTGTCAGCCAAGAGCAGAAAGCTGAGATAAAACGTTTCCCCATTCTGATGGTTGATGTGAACATTAGCTGAAGCTCTGCATGATTTTATGCATTGCAATGCTGCCACACAATTGGCTAATTAGATAATCGCATGAATAAGTAGGTGTACAGGTTTTCCTAATTAAGTGGTCTATGAGTGTATAAAACATAGGATGAATTCAGGCAAACTATACATCCATTCATCCAGTCCTATGTATTTTCAACATTTTGCGGACATACAGATCAAACTGCATTTCCGTCCCTCACAGGTTCATTATTAAATAATTAAATATGGTAACTACCACTAGGGAAGTGTAGCTATGAACATTGTGTAAACAAATACAAATCTGACACTGACAAATCAGAGATGATGGGTTGTTTAATAAGGCTTCTTATGAAGTCTAGCTGTTATTTTCACAGTAACGAGGGAAAAATATAGATGCTATTTAAATAAAAAGTGCTGTACAGAAATCCATTTCTCGTGGAATGTAGGACTGCCATTTTCCTTGCTGCTTATCTCAGCAAGAATATTCTTTTTTTTTATGGCACACAGGACCGACAGCCCTCAATTATCCCGTGCAGTCATTTGCTTATAAATTTTTGTTTGGCTGGTGTGGCATCATGCTGTGCTCGACTGGTCAATAGAGCAGCTCTGCAATTTAGACGTAAACACGATGAGCCATTTCAAAACATTGTTCTAGAATATCTTGCAAAACTCATTTCAATCTGAATTTGTGGTGAAAATGGGAAAAACTTTTAAATGCTCGAGGAAGTAAAAGTTAAATCTGGTAAGTAACCTAAAAATATGCTCTCTTCCATCTTTTTTTCTCCCACTTTCTTTGTCTTCTTTATAGTGTAGGCCTGCATCATGATCTTTTTACATATAATAGGAGTAGGATGTTCATTTATCTAGCTACTGCAGTTTTGCAAATTTCTCTTTCATCCTCCAGTGGTACAAAAGCTCCTGTTTTACCAAATACCTATTACCTCAGCCATCATTTCCCTGGGAACAAAATAAATCACAATTTCTCCGATATAGTCTTTTTAATTCTGCCTTGTCAAATTCATTTGAATTATTTTATTCCTCTTCTTTAAGTTTTATTCTTTTCAGAGTCTGGATAAATTGCACTAGCACCCTTTTGTGCCAGTGCTCATTATGGTTAACACCCCCGCTGGATATGAGATTTTATTAGACGTCTTGCCTCCAACCCCCTCATGGGGTCTTAAATTAAGACAGTAGCAACCGAACGATTTATGCTCAACTAATGAGCCTCTGAAACATGGTGGTGTGGGACTTCCTATTCCTTGCTCTATTCCAAAAGCTAGTGAGCTGCCTACGTAGGCAGCATTTTAAGGCATCAGAGGCTGCTCTATTAGGTAGGCAGCAACATTATATGGTTTAACATACAGCCTAACATCTTTTACTAACAACTTTTTTCATTTAAACTATCCCTTTAAAGTGCTGCATAATTAGCTTAGTGACATGCTAACATTATTCGGTACTGAAATCGAATTGAGAGTCTCCTGTAAGCTATTTATATCAGGAGCACAATTTGTATGACACACGGAGTTGCATGTAGGCTGTTCCAAATCAGTTACTTGTGAGAAACTATTTCAGTTATTATGCTTCCTAAGTAGGCAGCTGCTTATCTACACAGTAGTCCCTTTTAAAGCAACTCCCTTTATTCTGTGGCCATCTTTGGAACGCTCCCTGAGAGACTGGCCAGTTATTTTCTATGTAAACAAGCAGCATAAATTACAGCTCCTATATACTTAAATGGGGAAAGACAGGAATCTCCAAAACTGTTGGTAAAGATTACTATCAAAGAATATTTTTCAAATCAGCAGTAAATTCGGCAACAAAGGAGTCATAAATTGTATGCTTTTTGTCAAGCTCAGATCATGCAAAAAAAAAAAAGAAAACACTATTTTTCAGGCTGGTTCAGCAAATGAGCATGGCAGTACAGCAAGGTAGCTCACTAGATTTTGGAACTGAGCCACTCTCTGCACTCTGTTGTGAAGTGTGCAAAATATATGCTATTTGTGGGAACATTGACATTGCCCATAGCTCCTGACTCTCTGGCCATTACAAATCCCAGAACACTCCTTGCAAATAGTAGGGGTGTAACCCCAGTGTCCTGACCACATTCCCCCCATTGGCCCTTCTCAATCATGACCTCGTAATAATCCCCATCCATTAATTGGCTGTATCTCTCTACTCTCTCCTCTCCACCAATAGCTGGTTTGTGGTGAGTGTACTGGCACACTATGGCTGCCGTCGCATCATTCATGTGGCTGCTGTACACTGGTGGCGGTTGAGGAGAGTAAAAACCATGTAAAATCTTTGAGTGTAGTGTCAAAAATACAGAGAGTCTCATTAAATGTTCATGCAGCAGCGAAAGGCAGGAGCACAACTGATCTGAAAATGAACTGCGCTGAGTTGCCCAATCAGCGGGAGAGAGAGAGAAATTTAAAGAAAATGCTCTTCTTCGGCTCCCTCGGGCACACCACCCACCCGGTCCTCAGGCGCTCCTATGCCCCCTGGCGGCCGGCAATGGCTCCTCCGCTTCCTGCTGGTCGGCAGTGGTTCCTCTGCCTCCTGGCGGATGGCAGCAACCTCGCCATCCCCTGGCCGACGGCAACGGCCCCGCTGTTGCCCATGGGTTTTCCGGTAGTCAGACGTGCGTGCGTGCGTATTTATACACATACACATACACACACACACTGGCAGCCAAAAGTTTGGAATAATGGACAGATTTTGCTGTTTCAAAAGGAAATTGATACTTCAATTCACCAAAGTGGCATTCAACTGATCACAAAGTATAGTCAGGACATTACTGATGTAAAAAAAAAAAAAGTCATTATTGATCAAATCTAGACAGTCCCCATTTCCAGCAGCCATCACTCCAACACCTCATCCTTGAGTAATCGTGCTAAATTGCTAATCTGGTTCTAGAAAATCACTTGCCATTATATCAAACACAGCTGAAAGATATTTGGTTCGTTAAATGAAGCTTAACATTGTCTTTGTTTTTGAGTTGCCACAGTATGCAATAGACTGGCATGTCTTAAGGTCAATATTAGGTCAAAAATGGCAAAAAAGAAACAGTTTCTGTAGAAACTCTTCAGTCAATCATTGTTTTGAGGAATGAAGGCTATACAATACTTGAAATGGCTAAAAACTAAAGATTTCATACAAAGATGTACACTACTTTCTTCAAAGGACAACTCTAACTAGGACAGAAAGAGATGTGGAAGACCAGATGTACAACTAAACAAGAGGATAAGTACATCAGAGTCTCTAGTTTGAGAAATAGACGCCTCACATGTCCTCCACTGACAGCTTCATTGAATTCTACCCGCTCAACACCAGTTTCATGTACAACAGTAAAGAGAAGACTCAGGGGTGCAGGACTTATGGGAAGAATTGCAAAGAAAAAGACACTTTTGAAACCGAAAAACAAAAAGAAAAGTTTAGAGTGGACAAAGAAACATTCAAACAATATTTGGAAAAGAGTGTTATGGATCTTAACCCCGTTGAGGTTTTGTGTGATCAGCTAGACTGTAAGTTGCGTGAGAAGTGCCCGACAAGACAGACACATCTATTACAAGTGCTACAGGAAGTGTGGGGTGAAATGTCACCTGATCATCTGAACAAACTGACAGCTAGAATAACAAGAATCTGCAAAGTTGTCAATGTTGCACATGAAGGATTTTTTGATGAGAACACTTTGAAATTGTTTTAGAAGAATCTGTCTATTTTCCAAACGTTTGGCCGTCATATATATATATATATATATATATATATATATATATATATATATATATATATATATATATATATATATACATACACATACACATACACACACATTTAAATTTAATTTATGCAATTAAACTTTGTGAAAATACTTCATGTTATTGCACATGTGGTAGTTTTTGGTGCTCACCTGTGTCCCGTTATTATATCAAATGTCTTTTTTTTTGTTTTTTGTGCATTTTACTGCTGTCTGGTGCCTTTTTCTTGTGATATTAAATCATATAAATTTCTAAGATTTTCTATAGATTTCTAAGTAGGAAAACAAGGACGAGGGTCCTTTGTAATTTCACAGTATGCCCACATCTTCAGACACTACTACACCACTGCTGTTAGAGTCTTATAAGACCTTGTGAACTACTTGTAAAAAAAATTCAGTCTGGAAAATGAGACTGTCTAACTGCAAATCAGCATTTACTTTCGTGTAAAGTGACGGACATATCCAAATGTGCCCTCTAAATCAAAAAAAGTTGGAAAAGGAGAACTGACTGCTTCCGTCTGGATTGGAGATGGACTTTCGGTAAGATTTAGTCATAGCATTCATTATCTATTGAAGTAAACATTTACTTAATGTGACTTATTTCAGAGACAAAATGATACTCAGTGAGAAAAAGGGTGGGATTTGATTTTATCCATCTGGAATGATTGAATGGGGGACATTAATAGACCAGAACAGAGTCTAAGTGAACATTTGCCATTACACAAAGAAAAAGTGAAACTGACACTCTTTGCATGAACTTAAATCCTTGTCTAGGATAACATATCCTGTTCCTGTTAGTACTCTATCCATAATTTCCAGCCCTTTCTCTACTGTAATACAAGTGACAAAATTTTGTAATCACAGTCTCCCTGTAATGTGTTTTGTATTATTATTAACAAGTCAATAGTACTTGGTTGACCAGGAAGGTTTAAACAAATTTCATAAAATTAGTAAGCAGTTTTTTATGTTCATTTTAATTTACTTATTTCGCAGACAGTTTACATCCAAAGTGACCTAAAGTGCATTTACTGTAAGATATACATTTAATCAGTTTGAGCATTCCCTTCGAATTGAACCCATGACCTAGCAGGAAATCATGAAATTTAACTTGGATAAGTATATTCATTCACTTTTCTCCCAAATATTCTCATATTAGAGAACTGGGTGGCTTTGGTAGACGGTGGGCTCAGGTGGTAGAGCGGGTCGGCTGTCATTCGCAGGGTTGACGGTTCGATTCCTGGCCCACATGACTCCACATGCCGAAGTGTCCTTGGGCAAGACACTGAACCCCAAGTTGCTCCCAATGTCAGGTGAATGTGAGTGTGAATGGGTGAACGGGACACAGTGTAAAGTGCTTTGGTAAGCGCTATATAAGTGTAGACCATTTCCCATTTCCAACTGTTTAAACAGGATCACTTGGAACTGGCCTGTTCACTCTACAATATGCAGTATTTCAATTGATGACAGTTCCTTTTTCCCAACTGGCAGACCATGAAACAAGTAACACTAAAAGGTCATTGATTCGATTTCCAGAGAACACACATATTGAACAAATGTATTACCTTGAATAAACTAAGTTGTATTGGATTAAAGTGTATGCCTAATTCATTTACAACAGAAACTCAGTAGGCATCGCCAATGCCCGGCTAAATGGATGGAGGGTGAACATTGTAACTTTGGATTTAGTCCAGGATGAAAAGCCACCATTTGTGCCATCAGAGCAGTGGTGTATTTAAGTGCCCTGCTCAGGGGCACGATTGTGCAGATCAGGATAACCAAGTCAACCAAAAGTCATCACCCGCACCCTTGCGGTTGGCTGACTCTACCTGCCCACTAACCCTTAAAGGGAAATCTCTCGCCCTCTGGTTGATGGTCTACACTTCTGCCACTAACCACGAATGACCTCACCAAGAGGTCAAGGGGCACATGGGCTGTCTGGCTGCTGCTGTATTGACGTTTTTAATGGCCTGTCTGTGTCAGGCTAATGGAAAGATGGGATTGGCTGTGACTTGAATCTTATATTTCAGTTAGTGTTTTGTTTTTCATGCCTCTCCATTCAGAATGCAATGGCCTCTTGCCACTGGAAAATGTTAAGTTAAATACATATAAAGTGTCTTCAACGTGTTAAAAGCGCTACAATGTATTGATGATTTAAGATTTTCGCTGTTGCTCATTTTACATGCGAAGGAGACATTTCTTTGAGGCTACAATCAGCAAAAAACAGATTGTTTAATTTAATTTTAAGGCTTAAGAAAGAGGGTGAAGAATGGTTATGAAACTTGTTTAATGAAACTCAAAACTTCAACATTAAAAGTGGACCTCAGGGGGAAAAGGAATGATACAAAATATATGATACGATACATTTTTGCAACCGTTACCAAAATTGGGGACATGAATAAAGATTTAACAATTTTCTTGCAATAAATGTAAAAAAATTCTAATAATAATACAATAAAGCAAAAGATAACACAGCAGAATGAGTAACGGGGATAACACTGCTCTTTTTCCAAATCTTTCTTCCTCCTCTGCAAGGGCCTCCCCAAAACTCCCAGATCACACACTGACACATGCTTGCTTACAGCTCCGTGTTCACACATACACTGACTCTCTGTGGGACTACCCCCATCTTTCATGCAAGACAAACTCTGTGAGAATGGATCTTCATGTCTTTCTGTTCTTCTGTGATGTGTTACAGCAGCTCTTGTTGACAAAAATATAGTTGCTTAACCTGAGATTTATTTTTCACAGGTTGACTTGCAAAGAGAGAGAGAGAGAGAGAGAGAGAGAGAGAGAGACAGAGAGACAGAGAGAGAGTGGAGGAAGGTGACAAAGCTGGAGGGTGGGATGAAAAGAAATGATGGTGTGAGAGGGAGTTGAGATGGAGGGAGAGAATGAGAGGAATAGAAAGAGGACACTGAACTAAGACGAGTATTAAAAATGTTATAACTTGCAAAAGTTGCTTCCATAGTGCTAAGGGACTGTGGTGGTTGCCAATTTATTGCTACACTAAAATAACAATAAAAAATGTCACTATCATCAGTTTTACTCAATCCTCTAATGTTCCTATTACTCAAAAAAATAATGTAACGAATGGAACTTAAATGATGGTTTATGTGGCATGTTAGGCCAGCAGAGAAGGCTTTGCTGGCCCAGAGAATTCAAATTTCCTTAAGTGTTGGATTTGACTTTAAATGGAATTGTGTCATTGCGTTTACATTAAAATTGAGCAACACAACAAATCTAAAACACTTCTTTAATGATCAATGAATCTGCAATGCGGCTCATTTATATAAAGTTGAATTCTGATTAGCGTTGTTGCATTGTCATGATTTTGGTTGCTTATGTCACCTCAAATTGCCAACTCTTTATTGTAAATCAATGACTTCTAGTCACTTTGCCACTAGAAATCACTGTGAACGCCCCTGAATAGAAACCTTACCAGGTGCCACACGATGAAGTGATGAAGCGATTAGCAATAAATCATTTTTAGCTTAAATTAAGCATCATAAACTGAATGTTCTGATGTTGTCGCTTTGCACACTATTTCACCGTGAGGGCAGAAAAATGACTTAACACTTGAAACTTCTTGTTTTGTGCCTGTTTGGAAACCGTGTATGACTCAAGCTAGAATCTCTCTCTCTCTCTCTCTCTCTCTCTCTCTCTCTCCTCTCTCTCTCTCTCTCTCTCTCTCTCATATATATATATATATATATATATATATATATATATATATATATATGCTTAACGTGCATTACCCTTACGTTATTCATCTATGTTCGTTTCTTCATTAGTTTGTGTACGCTTGCAGCAAATCTATTTAATGTTGCTGAAGGAACCGCACTCGTGTTTTTCATTCTGTAGAAAATACTAGCAATTCCCATCAGTGAAATAGAGAGTTTGTTTGAGCTTGTTTTGTGAGAATTGTTTGTGGTAAGTGAAGTATTGAACCATAGCGACTGCGTAAATTTGGGTTCGGCACCTCCGGCAAGAGCAACCTGTGAGAGGAACTGGTATCTGCCTCTGTGTGTATAAGTAACCACTTTTGTGTTTTGTTATGGATGACATTTCTGTAACACACTGATACTGTTAGTGTGTGTTTCTGGGAGCGCCCATGCACGATTGTGTGTGTATGTGTGTTTATTCTGCAGACATCTATTAGAGCATGACAGTAGAGCCAGACAGGAACACTATGTCCCTCTGTAAGCAGAGGGAGATACAAACGAGACTCTAAAATGCACTTGTGTCCCAGCTTTTCTTTGCCTTTCCTCTCTCTCCTTTCTTTTTCTCTTCGTCTTGCTTTTGCTCCATCTGTCACTCTCTGAGAACACAATACCTGAGCTGGCCACATTTTCTGAAGACTCTTGGAATTCATGCCCAAGGTGTCCCGGTTTTCTCGAGTGTCAGACAACAGTCAATTTACTGTTATTGTTTTAGTACAGTCTTAAAGCACGTGTCTATATTTTACAGGAAGTTTGGGTGCTGTTTTGAATAGCTGAATTGCGGTCTGGATAATTATTTTAGCTAATTACAACATAATTACCATGTTTAACAGACTTTTTAACAGCTGTATTAGAACAGATTTTTTTTTACAGATTAATTTTGTTTTTTCAGTTTTCAAGTGCAGATTTGTGGCTCTCCTGAAAGCCTTTCCAGGTGCATTACACCCCCAAATGTATAAGGATTAAGAAGGTTTTTTACCAGACAATTAAGCCTATTTTAGGCTTTAGGCCATTTTCTAAAAAGACAACAGAATTGTTGTGAGGGGTGGTATCTTGTCAGGTGACTCCCAAAGATTCACTTTTTAGAGATGGCTAGGAAGTGTGATGTGGGAGGACTGCACCTCAAGGTTATTTGTAAAATTATTCAATTTATTGCTTTCAGTTCTTGAATACACGGACAAATATGAATGGTTGAAAATAGCGCCAACACCACTGCCCAATATTTGTGTTCAGAAAAAGGATGTAAATTGACATGCTTGTAGAAAAACATGTAATTAATCGAACAACCATTATAGTGGAGTGGTGGTGGAGTAGTGGGCTAAAGCACATAACTGGTAATCAGAAGGTTGCTGGCTCGATCGCCACAGCCACCACCATTGTGTCCTTGAGCAAGGCACTTAACTCCAGGTTGCTCCGGGGGGATTGTCCCTGTAATAAGTGCACTGTAAGTCACTTTGGATAAAAGCGTCTGCCAAATGCATAAGTGTAAATGTAAATTATAGTCCTTAAGTGGCAACTTGTATGTAATAAGCATTTTCAAAGTGCACAACAGTTTCAAAATTCACATTACCTGTTTGTAGTTTATGTTGTAGAACAAAACGTAGAAGTCTCAATTAATGTAACCATTTTAAAAACTGCTGTTCTAAAAGCTCATTAGATCCCAGTATCGCATGTTGTTTAGACATTTAATCATGGGCAGAATATTAACTATAGATATTGTATTTTTTAATAGTTGAATTTTTATCAGCAATGGAATTACTACTTTTAATACATTTGCATTAGTAAAAATGTTTATTCTTCATAAAACAATTACATCAATACTCATGAAAACACCTATTCTTGATATCAAAATGGAATTTCAACTGTTAAAAGATGCATTTTTTACTCAAGAATAAGTATTTTACATTTACATTTATGCATTTGGCAGAACCTTTTATCCAAAGTGACTTATCCCCCAGAGCAACCTGGAGTTACAGTAATAGCCTTGCTCAAGGACACAATGGTGGTGGCCGTGGGGAATGTACTGGCAACCTTCTGCTTACCAGTTGTGTGCTTTTGCCCAGTCATAGCAACTATGTGATTCTTGATAACAAAAAATATAATTTGGATATTAAGGAGTTTAAAGATATCAGTAATTGTTTTGAACAGGAGTGAATGACAGATCATTGCACATTTCTAGTGAAGAAGAATTAACATTTTTAAAGTGAAAATTTTATTGATAGGTAAACCCATAATAGTTTTAAATGTATTCAATGTTTTACTGGGCTTACAAAGACTGTTGGAGTTGCATATGATTTTGGGGTATCTTGATAATCTGCTAAGGGGAAAACCGCAAGTCTGATCAGTTAGAAAATTCATAGCAAACAGAGTCAAAACAATCTGAAGGTCTATGCCAAGTTTGGTGGATGTAGCTTGAAAGCTCTTTGAGAAGTTACAATTGATAAAGTTGGTCATTGTTTAGGGATTCTGGAAAACCTTTAACTAAGTCTGTAGAATAAAGACTTGTAACTCGTTTAAAAAGTTACATTTTCACAATGTGATGAGGAGGTGAGCGTGAGGACGCATGGCCGGCCTGAATCAGCTGATCGGTGGGAGAGTGAGATAAAGGGGAGCCAGAGACGCTAGTCAGAGTGAGAGAGAGAGACGCACACGGCTGCGTTGTGTGTCTGTATTTATGTTGTTTTAAGTTGAATTTTTACATTAAACCTTTATCTTGACTGTTCAGCCGGTTCCCGCCACCTCCTTGCCCATCCTTACCGGGTGTTGAAACCCGGAAGGGAGGAGGGTTTTGCGGTCATAGAGTCCTTGCCACTGTGTCTGCTAGAGGAGCAGCCGCGGCCCTCTGCCTGGGGACGGAGTGGTCACTGCCGGCCGGCGTGAGCCGGTGGAAACGCTGCCATCCACCGAGAAGGGGAGGAGCGAGCTGTCCTCCGCCAGAGGGTGGAGGAGCGTTTGAGGGCCGGGCGACAGTGTGTCTGGGACCAGCGAGCAAGTTCTCCCTCTCTCTCTCTCTCTCTCTCTCTGTGTGTCTCTGCTTGCCCTTTCCCTCTCCCCATGCCTCGTCTCTCCCCCAGATTCCCAGGAGGCGGGGTGGACCACCGGCCAGAAGGGCAGTGTCTCCCCTGTTTATGTTTGGTTTATGGCAGTGTTTCCCTGTTTATGTTTGGTTTATGTTGAGTTTTTTCATTAAACCTTTATGCTGACTGTTCAGCCAGTTCCCGCCTCCTCCTTGCCCAAGTTATTGGCTAATTCCATAGCTGATGTCAAGAATTAGCATTTGAACTAATGAAAACTGAATTATAGTAGTTAAGATATCTATAATTCATGTTCTGCACATGATTAAATGTGCAAAGGGCTTTTGATAGTCCCAAAAGTGGTTAATAGTAAAAATATGGTTTAGAAATAATGTCACAATGTGACAAAATCTTAATGTTCCTAAAAAGACATTTTCTTTTAAAATATATAGGCTTTGATTTTGGTGTGAAATATTACCCGGACATGCTTTTGACAAGATTCCACCAGCTGGACATTTTTGCTGGCTCTGTTTGAGTCAATCGAAGGAACTTGAATAGACATAAGTGTAAGTGTGTCCATGCGGACAGCCATTGTGATGTTAATAACCTAGAAATGACACTCCGATCTGGATGACAACCGAATCCTCAGATCTTCCACCATTAATTGCCGCTGTCAGTGACTGAACTGGATTTGATTAGCAAATTGAACATTTTAAAAGTGTGATTAAACATTCCTTCTGGCTTGAAGGGAGAAAGTATGGTTAATCGTGCTACTAAAAATAACTTTGTGAGATGGAAATTATTTTGATGCAGTCTGTTTTTCCGAGCGAGCGCGTGCGTGTGTGTTGCTGCAGGCACTCTGTATATCATTCAATGTTAAATCCATTACTTACCCCTCCTGCACAATTCTCAACGTTCAGCACCCACTCACATACACACACATAGACTGCATCTGTAATGCACCCAGAATGTTGAAATAATGCACCTTATTTCATCACTTCAACAATGGGAATCTGAAATTTGATGGAGTGGTTGAATACGCTCCGAGAAACGAAGAGCGAAAGCAAGTGAACAATGGAAAGTAGAGGGGAGCGAATTTAGTCATTAGATTAGATCAAGCGCTGTTCATAATTAATATTGGCTTTTATCGACTTCTCCATTAAATATTAATAATCTCCTAAATAGCAATACAAACAGACTACGGTCTACACAAGTACAGCTGTTTTCCTGATGGAAAGCACAGTCTGATGAGTCGATTTTTCATGAGAGTCAACTTTCCCTGGATGCTGAAGTTGAAGATGATACCTAGCTTGCTTAGATCTTCAGAGTTATTTGTTGTCTCTTTGAGACTTCAACGTCTTGCTATTAATATCTTTTTTTTTCATCCGAGTAGCTGATGGTAATTTTCAATTGTCTTGCAGTTGTTTTATTAATCTTTCTTTGCTCCTCTGCAGGCTTTCCTCCTTTTTTTTCCACATTCAGTGTCTTTGCCTCAGATAACAGAAATGCGTTTAAAATGGTTTTGGCGGCTTTGTTGTTTTATCTGATGTCTCGTGCTTGATTTATTATTATTATTATTTTAATTCATCTTTCACATGCCAATCAGGGTTTCAGCACGCTTAACAAAACAAGCATTATGCACAGCTTTGGCCTCTACATGAAGAGCGTCAAGAGTGATTTTAGAATTTGTTAATTAGCTTTGAAATTTGAATGTGTTTAATATTATGATAATAATTCACTGCGTATATATATATCTTCTATGTTGTGTCGTACAACTAAATGTATCTAGATACTAGGGTTGAAAACAGGTAGTTATTCAGGATCATCTAAATAAAATAAAAAGTAGTACATGATATTCTTGACATTCAGGCCACATCCACACTAATGGCGCTCCTGCCAATGTTCCAAAAATGTTTCCTCCATTTTTTCAGTCCAATGAGACTTTCTTGATATCGCAGCCATGCTAGTTGATGTTCTGTTGCAGGTACATCATGACCCCTCCCACTGAAACATCCCTTGCCCTGTTTCTTGCTCTCTCATTGGCTGTAGGTCAAAACACATTTCACATTGCACGACGTCGGCGATTCTCTCAAATCACATTTATACATTGCGATCGTCGCTCACGGGAGCGAGCTCCAATTTGCCCACGATTTCAGGCTTTTGTCGGCAATCTCCACAAAACTGTCGGAGAGCGAAAATTGGGCTTAAAATCATGTAGTGTAAACTCGGCATAATCCATTTTGTTTGAAAACTCAGTTTTACATTTTCTAACGTCGTTTTCTTGGGCAGATTTTCCAAAAGTCTCACTTTCTCTGTGGAGGAAAACGCTGTTCTAGGCCACATCCACACTAATAAATGTTTGTTTGAAAACGCATTGATTTTCGCTTCTTATCCACACTAGGGCCATGTCCACGCTAATCCATTTAAATAGGCTATGAAACATCCGTTTTCACTTTGCTAATGTCATCGTTTTCCAATGTATGAAATAAATGGCTCTGGAGGTAAAAAAAAAGTTTTTGAAGATATCCTCCGTTCGGTGGAGGAAACCGCTGCTCTAGTGCGGACGAGAGGCATTAACGTAGCGAAATGCGTTTTCAAGCACATTTCCATTCCATTAACAGTTCTTGTATTCTTCTGCTGATGTAAGCTGAACTCAATCATCAAATCAATGTTTCCTGCACTGCTGTTTTAGCGGTGCAGCTACTGATTCTGCAGCACCACGGCCATAGAAATGTTTTAGCTTAGTTGTGAGCTTGCTTTCTGTATTGATTGAGATGAAAGAGAAAGACCGGACACTGCAAATATATATATATATTATTGCGCTGTTTGTGGCTGGTTATATGGAACAACAAACAAACGACCTGTGTTGTCGATTCGGAAACATATCTTAAGAGCGATTCTTCCCAATGAATGGGTCAAAAAGACTCACTAATCAGTCTGGATCTTATCTTATTTAATATCTGTTTGAAACCGTCTATTAACTCACTAAATTGCTTTGAGGTGATCTTGACTCACTCACACAAGACATTAATTTCCTAATGCGAACCTCCAATTCGGGTCTCAAATGTATTCTTTATGTAATTATTAAGGAACTGGAATCGGTAAGTGGAACTGGTATCCGAACTGTTTATTACATATTGTTTTGACAATGATGCCAGACTACATCAGGGGAAGTTTCTGGTGATCATTGGATGCATTTTGAAAGGTCAGGGGAAAATAGATTAAAAGTTGTAATAATGTAATAATAAAAAAGTTGCTCTTCTTTTTTCCCTCTCTCCACCTTTTATTCTCTGCTCTTTACGTTTTGATGTCTCGGTGTGTGCTCCTGTTTAATGACTTTATTTGGACTGTGGCTTTTCTCTTCATCCTTCTATCTACCCATCAATTCATTTCTGAAGGCCACTAATACCCCCTCATATTTGTTCTCCTTTTATCTGTCTCTCTATCTCCCTTAAGTCTGACAATCGTCATAATCTTACACAATCAGAATGTATTGCTTTCATCAGGCTTGTTCTGTTGTGGTCAGATCATGGTGATGCAAAAAAATCCAATTGTCAAATTACTTGAAGCACCAAGTACACACACTTCCTGGAGTTGTCGCATACACCGACAAACACAGTATGAAGTAAATCAGCACACCAGCGGACGCCACGGTTCATGCTGTGCCCACACACACACACACACACACACAAACACGTCCCCTCAGGTTAGTGTGATGGACGAACGGGACAGTGGTGTCCACCTGAACTCACAATGATGATACATGAAAGGCCATCAACACGGTTTAAAAGAGACCCACAAAGCACCACAGCAGGGTATTTGATGCATTCGAGACACAAACAAAGGGAAAGTTTAATTCAATAATCGAAAACAGGGTCCCTCAAAGCCCTTGCACAAAAGCGGTTTTATCCACAAAGCCCCATTTCACCAAAACATTGACATCCAATTAAATAAAAGTAAAGGAGGGTGTATGTTACTGTCATCTGATGTGTTAATCTCAGTATAAAAAGCACAAATCTGCAACAAAGCGACACAGAAATGTGACAAGTAAAAAAGGCTTGTTATACATTAATAAAATAAGTTAGGTGCAATTTGATGAGGTTTATCATAGCTCCAAATTATCATGTCTTATAGCTCCCCTTGCACAGCTAACCAAAAGTTAATGGCAAACACTTTTTAAACTGAACACAAACTAAAAACAGTTCCAAAGTGCATTTGAGCAGCGGTGAAACACTTTCTTATGATGTGTTACATTCATACGAGGAGACAGAGAAGTAAGTTTGAAGTAAGTTTGGAGCAGAAGAAATAGAAATAAACTTTGTGTACATTGTCAGCTTTACGCTAAGCTAAAATGCTATTTCTAGCCATTTTACATGCACGTGTTACCAGACATGTTTCCAGGTTTTTCAGATAATGCATTTTTAACATGTGTATTGTGTGTGTGCTGAAGAAGTAATCCAAAGTATTTATAATACGTTACTGACCTTGAGTAATCTAACAGAATACGTTACAAATGACATTTTACAGCATGTAATCTGTAGTGGAATACATTTCAAAAGTAGCCCTCCCAACCCTGTATATAATTTTTTTATATAAATACTGGAATGATGTGATAAACGGTGCATAGATTTTTGTCAGTGTGCCATTCGATTCAAATTCCCCTGTATTTTGTGGTGAGCACAAGAGACCGCAAATCTGCACTCTTCCCACACTGCATCCTACTACACACTGTATGATTGATAACTGTAAGGCAGACGGAGTGCTAAGATATAGGCAAGTCCCGACACCATGCAATTATATGACTGTAATTATATTGGATGGAGTGGTGCTTCCTGGTCTGAATGAAGTCCGTCAAAAGATGTTGTCATTTGATTGAAGAATCTGTAGGAGAGACTCAAATCAGGGAACTTCCCATTAATCAGTATGGAGAAACATCTAAGGGGGGAAATGGCACAATTTATATTGAAACCTTTTATTTGACTGCAGTCTAGTCACAAGCACAATACACGCAAAGGGAGTTCGGTTGATAATATTTGTTTTGACATTTTTGAAGACCTCGCTGGCTGATTGTCCAAGACCATATTTGAGCAACAACATTCAAACGTGTATTAGTAGTACAGTCTTATTTTCCACTGCTTAGTTTTTCTTGCTGTTTTAGTACACCCGAAATATTAAAAACCTAACTTCTGTCAAATTTCTGTTGCGTTGCAATATTGAATAAAACAACAATAACTTTCATTGACTTTCACATCTTCCCAAGTAAAACAGCAGAATATCAGTTAATAAACACTAACTTTTGCTATAGTGCATGACTTTTAATGCGATACATTTTACCACTTGCTTTACATAATGAACTACATTTATGAGCTTATTCGAGCACAATCAAATTTGCATGGTAGCTCGACTTATAGAGTGTTTATGAGCTAAAAGTCTTACGCTCGTTTGACACATACTCCGTGTGCAGTGCGTATGCGGTGCGTATTGCGGTGCATATACGGTACAGGAGCAGCACGTGCTATAGTGCTTTCACATATGCTGCGTTTGCAGTGCGCTACTGATCCGCAGTTTCTGTGTGCCACAAAATCAAAAATGTGTAAGGAATTTAGATTTTTAACCCAAACGTTAACTTTGACATTGTTTAAGGCATTGAAACAGTATGAAAATTAATTTTAATCATTGTGATTCTTTGTTTTACATGTAGTTCGAGTTGTTGACAGAAGAAAAGCTATCGCGCTATATCTGTTGCTAATAAGGAGAAGAATGAGACGCATTTGGGTTCACTGTCTTTTTTTAGGGTAAAAAAATCATACATGATGGCATTTTGCAACTTTTGGGACTATAATCATACTTTTTTGTTTTTCTTGACCCTGTAATTTAGTAACTGTAGAACACATTAACTGTAATTATGCGTATATGATGAAATTATTAAAGTTTCTTGTCAATCTATGTCTATTTTAATGTGAACAATGCGCTGCCACTTTAATTCAGTGCGGTGCAGCACAACAAAAATAGACTCGGTCCCGTAAACCATCGCTGCACTGCTGTATACGCACCGCAACGGAACGAATCGACGGACTGCATCCGTGTGCAGTATAAAAGCTCTAACCTGTTAACATGGGTACGGAAAAAAATACGGACCGCATACGCACTGCAAACGTAGTATGTGTGAAATGGGCGTTAGAGGAGCACCACAAAATGACGTGGTTGCTTTAACAATTTCGATGTTCATCGAAACATGATGCTACACACCTGGTCCCGTAATAGGCTAATCAAGCCTCTGAGGTATAAAGGCCAACTGCGGAGGATTGTGCGGGAGAGAGAGATCGTTAGCGGACATGTCCGTCATGTGTGTGTTTGTGTCTTCTTTTAAGTTTATCATTAAACTATTATTTATATTGAAAAGCCGGTTCTCGCTCCTCCTTTCCATTGAAGACCTTTACACTCACGTTTGCTTTTTATGACACTATCGGTTTGGTTTAGGTTTAAGGTTTAGGGTAGGGAAGTCGGATTTATAATTGGAAAGAGCATTAACCTCATCTTTTTGGGAGAAAATGTAACTCACTTTTAGCACCACGCAGCGGACGTTTCATCTTGGAACTGTCGTGATGCGTGTAAAGAACTACATAATATAATTGTGCAAAAATGGCGACACAGTGACACAATTTTCATCAGATCAGATCAGCTTCTTTTGGTACTTTTTTGTACTTTTTGATACTTGACAGCGCCTGGTCACTATGCTTTCATTGAATAGAAACGAATAGTGTGAACATTTTTAAAACATTCCTTTAAACTATTCTTTTTAAAATAAGCAAGCTGCCAATTGTGTGTGAGCAGACTACACCTCATTGTGTTTGACTGTTTAACAGGGTCATTTCAATTTCAGTTCAGTAAATAATTTCCAAAAAGATTAATTTCCTGAATGTTTTCCACGGAGTACTGGGTGAACGTGAATCTTGAACTGATTTCTAACGCACTGTGCAGATCACAGATTGAATTCACCAGCCATCACGATGAGCTGTAGAGAATAGAGAAATATTTAATTTATGCAGGTCTTGGCACTAGTTGGGTTATCACTCGCACAGACGGTTCTTGTAAATGTAATCACTTTGTTTTGCTATAGACAATTATTTTGAACTCAATTTCACTCTCTTTCTTTTACTCGTTTTTCATTCATTGCTTTCTTTTTTTCTAGCCTTCCTATTGGTTTGATGTGGTTTTGTTGAAATGCCCTAGAACTTTATGGCAACACACCAAACTTTTATAGAGTTTATAACCTTTCACTCAACCGCAAATACATTCTTCTGAAGCGCAGCTTTGTGTGTGAAGCATGACTGTGTTAACTAAGAAAATTCATAAAAGTATGTGACTAATGAACATGATAGACTCCTTCCACTCATAGTTGTTGTATACGGTCCTGTAACTTGTATAGGTGGACATCTGCCTCCATAATTTAACCAATATTCCCTTTTAAAGTATTTTTCAGTCAGAATACATGCTGAAAATCATGTGCATCTATCCAGTTAGTCCATTTGTGAGCTTGAGGAAGGCTTTCAGAAGTGTTTTTCGTGCCATCTGCAAAACTCACTGTACCTCTCCCCATGATTTCAGCATCACAGCATGAAACAACACCCACAAACACACATATACACAAAAAAACTAAATAGCAATTCCAATGAACCTAAATTAAAGAGACAGATTACTAAAAATGTCATTTTCTTCCAGACCCAATCATTATTTTCTTTCTTGGTGCACAAAAAGTGATGTTAGGCTGAATGATAGCTCAGTCACCATTCACTCTCATAATTGACTCACCCTCATGTCATCCCAGATGTGTAGGACTTTCTTTTTTTCTACAGAACACACACACACAAAAAAATCGGCAATATGAGACATGCACAAAGAATGCAAATTTCTAAAAACAAAAGAATGTGAAAGTGGATATTTATAGTAAAAAGGACATAAATAAGTATCTGTTTCTCACCCACACCTATCATAGCTCTTCTGAAGATATGGATTAAAACACTGGAGTCTTATGGATTACTTTTATGCTACCTTTATGTGCTTTTTGGAGCTTTACAGTTCTGGTCACCATTCACTTGCATTGTATGGTTCTATAGAGCTGGAACATTCTTATAAAGAACATAATTTGTGTTGTGCAAAAGAAAGAATGTCATACACATCTCGGATAGCATGAGGGTGAGTAAATGATTTCATTTTTGGGTGAACTATTCCTTTAAATCTTTTTCCCGTATAATACAAGTGAATAGTGACCGAGGCTAACATTCGGCATTGCATATACTTTTGTGATCCAAGACAGAAAAGAAAGTATTATAGGTTTGAATATGAACCATGGTATACTTTATAGTAAATAACATGGTACATGAATATGGTATTCACTATTCAGTCAGTACCATGGTATATATAAAAATGACCATGGTGCTACCATCTGATATCATCACTCTGCCCCAATAGTGCTTTTTTGGTAAGTAGCTTTCTTTTAAAATCAAATACATAGTTGCTCAAGCTGTGCCACAAACTTATAACCACACTTTCCTTTTATTTACTTTATGGATGTACTCTTCATTTTTAATAAGAGATATGAATATTTGATCAGATTCTTGTTTAATATTCATTATGACAGTGAATCGGATATTGAGTCTCAAGGCAAGGTAATGTTTGCCGCAGGATTACACGTGTTGAATATGATTGTGTACTGTTATGTAGCATCGCTAACATGCTTTTAGTCTCCCAGCTATAATTACTGTGCTCTACTGTAACGGCTGGGAGGAAATGAAGGTCTGTGTTTGTGTGGATTAGACACTGTTTTTCCTGTGAATTCAAGCTATATGAAGAATTTAATCACACGCTTTGACTTGAGGTATGATGCTTGCAGATTTGTGCTCGCTAAGCGTGGAGGAGTGTGTGAATGTGTTCTAGGGTGGTTTGATACACAGCCTTGATGTTGACTTTGGTGTGTGCTGTGTGTGTGCTGTGTGTGTATTGGAAAAACGACCCAGTGTGCATTTAGATTTCAGAGAGTGAGAAGCATATTTACTCTCTGGTGTGTGTGTGTGTGTGTGTGTGTGTGTGTGTGTGTGTGTGTGTGTGTGTGTGTGTGTGTGTGTGTGAGAGAGAGCCTCAGTTCTATAGTTATTGTGCTTGTTGTTTTGCAAAAGGCTGCATAAATGCATGTAAAAACAACGTTCAGCACATCATAAACTGAAGGAAGGTCTTTGAGTGTTTCAGTCTGATAGAGCTGGTCCCACAAACACAAGTTCAGGTCACAGTTCAGGATCAAAAGAAAGTTTTAGCAAATATTTTGCATTAAGAACATGAAACCTCTTTTTAGGACCATTCAAGGAATGTTCAAGGTTTAATACAAGTTCAATACAATACATTTTTGGCATAATGTCAATTACCCCCCAAAAAAAAGGTTTTTATAATTTTTTTTAAATAAATGTGTGTATATATATATATATTAGGGCTGTCAATTGATTAATATTTGTAATCGAATTAATTACATGGTGTCCCGATTAAATAATCGCGATTAATCGCATATACAAATATTTGCTGAGAAAGCCCCTCATATAACTATATAATTATACATAGTTATCTTTAAATATTTAAAAATGTATTATATATATATATATATATATATATATATATATATATAAAATAATAAATATTCAGATAATTAAAGTGCATTACATTCTTGTAGCAGAAGAGTTCATCATTAATAAGACGATACAAAAAGCGGCTTTAGAATACAATGTATTGTTTATTACCATATTATTGATCATAAGTCAATCATTGGCACACAGTTCATCAATCCATTTCACAAGTGAATTTGTCAATCAGTTGGAGATTTATTATGAGGGCTTGTTTAAGGACCCGTCAATGTACACCTGTGTCAGACATGCTTGTGTAGCATCTCGGGCGCATTGCGTCATAAACATAAAATGTTTAGGTCACTGTGTCAAGTTAAATATAGTTTAATATACTTAGAACACATAGAGATCCCTTAGTTCACATTTGCGCTTCAAGTGTTTTGAACGCAAGAACGTAACGCATGTCTGTGTTGTGCTGTCTGATTGTTTTGTTCACTGTATAAACTGCGCGTTGCCACACAGTTGAAATTTCAAGTACTGCCCTCTGGAGTACACAGGTGGTACTACAAGCTTGTATTTCTCAGGAATCTTCCTTATTACGGTCCGGGGGCAGTGCGATTAATTATGTTATTATTAGTCAAACTAATCACACTGAATTAACGCGTTAAATCGACAGCCCTAAAATATATATATATATACAGTGAGGAAAATAAGTATTTGAACACCCTGCTATTTTGCAAGTTCTCCCACTTGGAAATCATGGAGGGGTCTGAAATTGTCATCGTAGGTGCATGTCCACTTTGAGAGACATAATCAAAAAAAAAAATCCAGAAATCACAATATATGATTTTTTAACTATTTATTTGTATGATACAGCTGCAAATAAGTATTTGAACACCTGTCTATCAGCTAGAATTCTGACCCTCAAAGACCTGTTAGTCTGCCTTTAAAATGTCCACCTCCACTCCATTTATTATCCTAAATTAGATGCACCTGTTTGAGATCATTAGCTGCATAAAGACACCGGTCCACCCCATACAATCAGTAAGAATCCAACTACTAACATGGCCAAGACCAAAGAGCTGTCCAAAGACACTAGAGACAAAATTGTACACCTCCACAAGGCTGGAAAGGGCTACGGGAAATTGCCAAGCAGCTTGGTGAAAAAAGGTCCACTGTTGGAGCAATCATTAGAAAATGGAAGAAGCTAAACATGACTGTCAATCTCCCTCGGACTGGGGCTCCATGCAAGATCTCACCTCGTGGGGTCTCAATGATCCTAAGAAAGGTGAGAAATCAGCCCAGAACTACACGGGAGGGGCTGGTCAATGATCTGAAAAGAGCTGGGACCACCGTTTCCAAGGTTACTGTTGGTAATACACTAAGACGTCATGGTTTGAAATCATGCATGGCACGGAAGGTACCCCTGCTTAAACCAGCACATGTCAAGGCCCGTCTTAAGTTTGCCAATGACCATTTGGATGATCCAGAGGAGTCATGGGAGAAAGTCATGTGGTCAGATGAGACCAAAATAGAACTTTTTGGTCATAATTCCACTAACCGTGTTTGGAGGAAGAAGAATGATGAGTACCATCCCAAGAACACCATCCCTACTGTGAAGCATGGGGGTGGTAGCATCATGCTTTGGGGGTGTTTTCCTGCACATGGGACAGGGCGACTGCACTGTATTAAGGAGAGGATGACCGGGGCCATGTATTGCGTGATTTTGGGGAACAACCTCCTTCCCTCAGTTAGAGCATTGAAGATGGGTCGAGGCTGGGTCTTCCAACATGACAATGACCCGAAGCACACAGCCAGGATAACCAAGGAGTGGCTCTGTAAGAAGCATATCAAGGTTCTGGCGTGGCCTAGCCAGTCTCCAGACCTAAACCCAATAGAGAATCTTTGGAGTGAGCTCAAACTCCGTGTTTCTCAGCGACAGCCCAGAAACCTGACTGATCTAGAGAAGATCTGTGTGGAGGAGTGGGCCAAAATCCCTCCTGCAGTGTGTGCAAACCTGGTGAAAAACTACAGGAAACGTTTGACCTCTGTAATTGCAAACAAAGGCTACTGTACCAAATATTAACATTGATTTTCTCAGGTGTTCAAATACTTATTTGCAGCTGTATCATACAAATAAATAGTTAAAAAATCATACATTGTGATTTCTGGATTTTTTTTAGATTATGTCTCTCACAGTGGACATGCACCTCACGATGACAATTTCAGACCCCTCCATGATTTCTAAGTGGGAGAACTTGCAAAATAGCAGGGTGTTCAAATACTTATTTTCCTCACTGTATATATATATATATATATATATATATATATATATATATATATATATATATATATATAGTTTAGCTTTGTCCCTTATTTATTAAAAAAGCAAAAGTCACAGTTCTGTGACACAGGGCCAATCTGTAAATGCAAAAAAACTTTGTAATACAATGATTATTATTTAAATTTGCATCAATAAAAGGAATTAAAATAAATACTACCATTATTACAGTGAACTGTGCTTTATGTGCTACTATTGTGCCACTAAATGCAATTGCAAAAATAATGACTGTTTTCCCGAACATTCCCCATCTCCCATTGATCAGCCAAAACAGATAGTTCCACCCTAAACTCGTGCTATTGGTTGAGACAATGTTGCTTGCTGTGTCAGGATGGTTGGACAAACCGATAGCTCCACAACTTTCAGAGGAATAAACGTATGAATGGCTTATTTATAGTTGTCTCTGCATATTAACCGGGGATATGATATTCTTAACAAAAATTACATACACAACCTATAAACAATCAATAATTTATTCGCGTTACAGTTATGAATTTTTTTTTGCATTACAGTAATGAAAATTGTGAGGAACGTTCATTCTAGGCTTCATTTTCTTTAAGCAAATTATTTTTCTTTATGTTATTTCTTTTGATTTTGGGGTGAAATATGGTATGATCTTGACAGGTTTCATGAGATTGACCCGTACACGTAAGAATGTTTTACATTTTCAATCTTTGTTTGTGTGTCTGGTTAGAAAGGTGACAAAAATAAGAGGATGACGAACAGGGCAGATGGGAGAAAGAGAGAAAGGAGGAGAGAAAAAGGGGTGAATAACTCTCTCTCAGCAGCTGACATCTCCAGATGGAGCATGGCGACAGAGTGTATGTGTGTGTGTGAATGTGTGGCTATGCTATATCATACATGTATACATGCGTACCCAATGCAGACATGTTTTCTGTGGGTGTGCAGGGATTTGGCTGCATTATGCATGTGGCATGTTCTATGCTTTTTTGTGTGAAATGCATTTGATAGGGTTTATGGCTATCAGACAGTATGCTGGTGCATTTTCTTTGTCGCTCCTTTCTTCAGAAGTAGTGTTTAGAATTAGCATGGTGAAACATGTCGCTCCCTCGAGGCATTTCTTCAGCGTGTTGGGTTGCAGCTAAACAGCTGTGTGTGCATGTGTGTATGCATGTTTCAGATTCTATTGAACAGCGCCCACCACATTCAAACTAAATTGCTCTTCAGCTGCAAAGCTAGAGATGGATCTTAAGAATCCTGAAGTGGAATTCTTTGTTATGCTATTGAAATTAGGAATTTCCATTGACGAAATGGAAATTTCAGATTATTAACATGTAGGAAAAACAAACGTTAAATGGATTCGACCTGCACCATTTTATGGTCCGTTATGCATAAAGCGGCGGCTCATTTTTGATTATCGCGGCCCATTCGGCACGTTTTGCGGCCGACCCACCGGCCCGCTCGGTTCTCCCGATGGCCAGTCCGCTCCTGATCGGCCCCAAAGTGCGTCGGCCTACCGGAACAATGCCCTGTATGCCAGATTACCATTCCAGCCCTGCATAGTGGTATTGCATTTTCTTAAAATATACGGTATACAGTACACCTGCTATTAACATCCATCTCATCTGATCAGATCACAAATGGACAGAGCTATATATAGATGTAAACAGGCTCAAAATGCATGTAACCACATTGCATTTGTAGTTTTGAATGCTAATTTTTAATCCTGGAAGTGCATCCTGGAAAACGAATGACATACTCAAACAGGAGTACTTTTTGGCTATGTACGGCAATAATCTGTTACTGTGGTCCCCTTTTGAACCAGACTGATCTCAGTGAAATCGGAAACAGTAGGTTGACTTCGCTTTAGGTAATATTGGTCTGCGCTTACCTAAATTCAAAACACTGCCCCCAGTGGCCAAAGTGGTAAGTGTTGTTGGGCATATGGGCACATGTAAGCTCCATTTTTCCGTTCAAATATCCACTGAGGGGCGCCAAAGGCAAGTTGTGAAGTGAGATGTATTCAGCTGTACAGGCAGTAATACAGTGAAGAGGAATGCATGTTTCATAAACTGTACCCCCTAAACCACATAAGCTAACCATTAGTGGATTAAAAATGTAATGCTAGAGGGTAAAATGGAATCTCAGAATCACACACTGATTATACGAACACGATAACTTCCTAGTTTCAACGCAGTATCCAAATCCGGTTCTCCCACAGTGTTGATGTGACGCACATCTGGTCGCCCCACAGGGGACGGTAAACATGCTGGAGCGATGCAAACATGTCTGATAGGAGTTGGCGCATGTAGGCGAGTTGGCATAATGTGGCCGATCTTATGGTATCATAAGTATTGAAAACAACATGCAAACCTCCCATGTGATCATGTTGTTTGAACACAAACCCTTGAAATGGCATAGTCAAACAAATGTGTCTGCCTATGCAGACACTTAGGAGTGTACTCTCAAACATAGTTTGTCTTTGTGAGTCATAAAGGATCATAAAGAATTATTTAGATTTAGAAAAGCTACAATTTGTTGGAAATGAATCAGTAATTTATTTGCATAAAATATTTAATGCTTTTTAAACAGCATTTATTCATTTTGGTTAACGTTAAGTTATAAATCAGCGTTTCTCAACGGGGGCGTTTGGACGGGGTGGGGGCGTTAAGAGGATCATGAAGAGGTCAGGGGGGCGTTTGTTCAAAAAAGGTTGAGAACCACTGTTATAAATGAACTTTTTTCATTCTTACAGTAGTTTGTGGTAATTGATGATGCATTAGCTAATGCAAGCATGCAACTTAGCATTAGCAAAGTTAAAGATCTCAATACAAAAAATACATATTTCAAAACTGGATATTTTTTTATTGCTGCAGGTGAGTAATGTTATATTTTAACATTATGAATATATAGTTATATTAGAATTGTCTAGCCCTTAAACTAGACATGTCCTGTCTGTTGCGGTGTCTGAAATAATTTTGCATGCTCAAAGCCTAGTGTTACCATCGCTTAGCACTATTGCATTAACATACTACACAACCTTATTGTAATGTCTTACCAAATATTTTTCAGAAAAAAAAATACGAGGCAGTCCTTGTAGAGGCCTTGAAACTGGTGCTTTGCTAAATTCATACGGATGTTGTTCATAACGGTATGGTTGGGTTGAGAAAAAACGTAATTCTTCATTTGCTATGTATATTTGAATTTAACTTATGTCTCTATACTACTTAGACACGCATCCATTCTAAACACTCCATCATCTGACCAATGGCAGTCCTCTTTGGTTCAGTTGCTGTCTGCATTTGAATGTTCCAGTGTCTAGTCACCACAGTATGTAGCTTTTAACATACCTTTTATGCTGTTTTTTTTAACCCCCTTTTTCCTCTGATCTTATGCGTGTTAAGTTCCCCACAATTTCTCCTGGTGTGCCAAACTATGGAAAAGAGCTAGAAAGAAAACCATGGTAGAAAAATATAATTAGGTATGTTTTTTTTTTTTTATTTTTAGTACTGGTAGTGTTTAAGTGCACCAGGAGGGAAAATAGGCTGACAGGTTGTCAGCTTGTTTTTAATGGGCCAGGTTTTTCCAGAGAGCACTCTAAGGCGGATCTGCATCGATTTGAGCTTTGGAGTGTAGTGGCGGAGATTGCGTGCCTGCAACACAGCACCCTTAGCAGTGGCAAGCCGTGGGCAATATATATGTGTGTGTTTGAGTGCAGATGTACGTGTCTGTTAGACTAACAATGTGTGCAACCAAGAAAAAAAAAGATGTGTTTTTCTGTGCAATAAAGACGTTTGTGTATTCGTTTATTGGGGCGCCGTGGGCTCCCGGTATCCATGGAAATGGAGTCGGACACGCCTCCGAATGACACTTAGGTATATCAAGCTTGTGCTAACTTGTCAAGGCGTCAGTGTTAAAAAGTGTGTGTGTTTTCACCCCTTCAAAGCTTTGCTTTTTAAAACCGCTTCCATTAGAAGTGTCACTTCACAGCTGTATTTTTTTTAAATGCTGGCTTGGAAACGGATCTTCAGTGCAGTGGAGTTGAAAGGCATAGGGAGGGTAGCCTCAGGGAAAGTTATACACACAAACACACTCACTATTGTTGTTATACAGTACCTGGCATCCATTGCTTTACCTTATCACAAACTCAAGGTGACTGTGACCAAATTTACTTTAATGAGGTGTCAGCTTGTTTAATATGCTAATTAAAGCAACTTCCCACTGTGACGAGATTATGCAATAGGTATTATGATGTCTGTTTGTTAATGGGATTGGTAGGGCATATTTATGGCCATTTTTCCATTGAATCCTTACATGCATACTAAAGCAAGCATCACTATTACTATTGGTCATACTTGGGGTTAGGTTTTTTTTTAAATCCATAACCCTAAGATTTAAGCTTTGGTGTGCAACTCACCCTTCAAATCATACGGATTGCAGAAGCGAAGTGTGTTATTACTTGAAACGATCAGACTTGCAAATTTGACTTACTTTGAAAGCAGTACCCAAACCATTTCTAGAGAATAATGTCAAAGAAACTTGGAGGAGGGCTTTATTGATTTACCAGGCTAGTATGTAACATCCAAGCAACCACCTTAAAAAAAATCTACGTTGAAAATATACTATTCTACACTTGTTTTTTCCAAAATCACTTAATAAAGACAAAATTATTACATTCAAGTCCTAGGGCTTTCAAGCTCAAATTCGCAAATTTGGCACAGACTCTCTGACGTACCATGCTATGACTTTTCTAACCAATCAGACTTAGTTTTCACACAGCTGAAAATCAAAAATCCCATAGACTTGCATCGGCAGAGTGTTCAAATGGGACAAGACTATTCAAAGTTCAACTGTAAAAAATGGAAGTGTAAACAAATTCACACAAGGCATTTAATCTGCTTTAAATTGCTCCCTCTCTTTCTTGCTTTGCATTTTGTTATTAAACTTTTGAAACTTTCAGATTAGGCTTTAGTCAAGCCATCAAAATTTGTCTGGGTAATCTTTACCGTCTGTCTGTCCATCTGTCCATTGGTCCATTCTTCCATCATTCTGTCTCAGAAGATGTTTTATCTTCTATATCATATTCGTGTACATTTGATAATCATCTCAAATAGTGCAGATTCACAAATAATCAGAATCGTGAACGTTGCGAAACATGTACTGAATATTCTAGCATCGTCAGGAACATTTCAGTGACATTTACATTTATGCATTTGGCAGACGCTTTTATCCAAAGCGACTTACAGTGCACTTATATCAGGGACAATCCCCCCGGAGCAACCTGGAGTTAAGTGCCTTGCTCTAAGACATATGAGCAAACAATAAATGTTACTAAATTTTGAAATCTTCCAAACTATAATAAACAATAATGTGATTTCTGCAATCAGGGTTCATGTAATGGTGACTGTATAATCACATCAAAAGATGCACCTCTCTCCTGCCCAAACCAAAGATGCTAGTTAGTATTTGGGCCGTGGATGTACTCTGGTGCCTCACTGCACATAAATTATATAATTAAATGCTATTAATATCAATGATCTGCTTTTGACTTGATGCTGCTCTCTGCAATTTACAGCCAGCGCCTTTTTACTTTGTCACAAACAAAAAAGGCAGCGGCTCTTCAAGAACTAAGCAGGGAACCCTTTTCAATTTCTAGTGCCATTTAGGTGAAAAGGCTCTTTAGGCAGCTTTTAAACCACTGAACATAAAAGAAATAGACAATTAAGAGATTATTACACTCTTTTCTTTGTCCCCAGTTAAATGTAAACGTCCTCTCACTTTCAACTGCTTTTATTTTCAGCAAACTTAACATGTGTAAATATTTGTATGAACATAAAAAGATTCAACAACTAAGATATAAACTGAACAAGTATCACAGACGTGTGAATAACAAAAATGGAATAATGTGTCCCTGAACAAATAACAGTCAGTATCTGATGTGGCCACCAGCTGCATTAAGTACTGCAGTGCATCTGCTCCTCATGGACTGCACCAGATTTGCCAGTTCTTGCTGTGAGATGTTACACCACTCTTCCACCAAGGCATTTGCAAGTTTCAGGACATTTCTGGGGGGAATGGCCCTAGCCCTCACCCTCCGATCCAACAGGTTCCAGACGTGCTCAATGGGACTGAGATCCGGGCTCTTCGCTGGCCATGGCAGGACACTGACATTCCTGTCTTGCAGAAAATCATGCACAGAACGAGCAGTATGGCTGGTGGCATTGTTATGCTGGAGGGTCATTTCAGGATGAGCCTGCAGGAAGGGTACCACATGAGGGAGGACGATGTTGTCACTTTAACGCACAGTGTTGTGATTGCCTGCAATGACAACAAGCTCAGTCCAATGATGCTGTGACACACCGCCCAAGACCATGACGGACCCTCCACCTCCAAATCGATCCCGCTCAAGAGTACATGCCTCGGTGTAACGTTCATTCCTTCGATGATAAACACGAGTCCGACCATCACCCCTGGTGAGACAAAACCGCGACTCGTCAGTGAAGACCTCTTTTTGCCAGTCCTGTCTGGTCCAGTGAAGGTGGGTTTGTGCCCATAGGCGATGTTGTTGCCGGTGATGTCTGGTAAGGACCTGCCTTACAACAGGCCTACAAGCCCTCAGTCCAGCCTCTCTCAGCCTGTTGCGGACAGTCTGAGCACTGATGGAGGGATTGTGCGTTACTGGTGTAATTCGGGCAATTGTTGTTGCCATCCTGTACCTGTGCCGCAAGTGTGATATTCGGATGTACCGATCCTGGGCAGGTGTTGTTACACGTGTTCTGCCAATGCGAGGAAGATCAGCTGTCCTTCCTGTCTCCCTGTAGCACTGTCTTTGGCATCTCACAGTATGGACATTGCAATTTATTGCCCTGGCCACATCTGCAGCCTCATGCCTCCATGCAGCATGCCTAAGGCACATTCACGCAGATGAGTAGGGACCCTGGGCATCTTTCATCTTTTAAGTTTTTATAACTGTGACCTTAATTGTCTGCCATCTGTAAGCTGTTAGAGTCTTAATGACCGTTCCA
Source organism: Xyrauchen texanus (assembly GCF_025860055.1). Classification (NCBI taxonomy): domain Eukaryota; kingdom Metazoa; phylum Chordata; class Actinopteri; order Cypriniformes; family Catostomidae; genus Xyrauchen; species Xyrauchen texanus. Next base: position 13,853,331 of record NC_068285.1, on the reverse strand, counting down.
CAGGTGCATGTTCATTAATTGTTTATGGTTCATTGAACAAGCATGGAAAACATTGTTTAAACCCTTTACAATAAAGATCTGTAAAGTTATTTGGATTTTTACAAAATTATCTTAAAATACAGTGTCCTGAATAAGGTTTTTTGTTGTTGTTGTTGTTGTTTATTTGGAACAGTCCTGGCTAAAAAAAAAACAATCATTCACAAGTCTTTTTTTTCCAAGTGCAGTTTGATTAGTGGTTAATGGGCCGTGATTGTTTATTCTCAGAAGTAGTCAGCCTGGGTGCACTGTGTCCATCATCTCCACATAACGTATGTTATATTAGTAGCTAATGACGCTAATAGGGCTGCTAGTACTCAATGGAATGGTAAGTGGGATGTCCATTTGTGAAGCTGTCCATTCTAAAAGATTGTTTTGTGTTTGGAGTGTGTTTGTGAGAGAGCAAATGTGACTACGCATATTGTCGGGCCATTTATGTAGCGGCTGGTTAGCCTCTTGTTTCCTGGACTACTCTGGGCACAGTCATTAGTGATGGGAAGTCTGCTTCATTTCCACAAACCATTTTGTCAAACTTTTCATTGTAAAGGTGAGCAGTATACTGGTGATTCGAGAACTGTAGCACCTTGATTGTTCAGTCTGATTTGCAAACTGATTAGAGCTGTTCGTTTCATAGACGGGTTAGCAAAAGCAGACATCACTAGTTCTTCGATCATATTACACCTGGATTTTGGCTCATTTCAATTCAGAGTATCGAACACATATAAGTGATGACTGATGAGGGGATTAATGTTGACACAAACTGTTTTATCCGATTTAGTCCGATTTGGGTTAATGGCTCAAATGGTATACTGAAAAGAACCACTTCAAAAGAACAATTGGTTTGTGAATCAGATATCGCTCGCAGTCAATTTCGGCCTTAACAAGCATGGGAGGGGTTGCTTGCCCTAGTGAAAAGCTATTAATGCTATTTATGGGAGAAATCGTAACATGATTACAGCGCAGCTGTAGGAATGGAAGTCTCAACTTGCAGTTAAAAGAGCAAATCACCTTTTTTATGGAGCCATCGGCTGCCAGTTTACTCGAGAACATGCAAGTGCATTAGCTGGACCACCCTGAAAAACAGCGTTCTTTTGGGGTGATTTGAGCTTAAGAAGCACATTTTATGATAACATTGTTGTCAGATTGTATTGCTGATTTTAAACGACCGACAGTTTCTCCATTCAAGTATAGCTAGCGTAGGAGCAGTAGGCCTACTTGCACAACCAGACAGGTATCTTCATGTTTAGGTGGCAGTTCTTGGCCAGAATTAGCTGCAATTTAGACATAACTTTATGATAACAGTCAAAAGTCTTGCTTTGCAAGACTAGTGGGGACCTTGTTAGCTTAACAACTGTGTTCTGGAACATGGTTAAGAATCTCAACCAGGTCCCCACAAGTTGAATGCAGAGCCAGACTTTTGACTAATGGCATAAAGTGTTGACTACAATTACCTTTTTTGTCTGGCAGGCAAGACGAAACTCTTAAAGAGTAAACATTTATAAGATTCACACTCACCTCAACTTCTTCCACAGCATTACTTGAATGTAGCACTACAGAAATGCAATTGGATTAGCAAATTGTTTTACAATCAAGTTTTTCAATTAATTGATTTGTATTCTTCACTACTTGCCTACTGAGATAATTGTCATATGTATGCACAATTTATGCATTTCCTTTCATATCGCTTGGGAAAGAAAATGGACACAGCTAAATCATATCTATATATATATATCTAGTAATGTATATCTAGTATTGCAGAAACTCTCACTAATACCACAAGATTTTTCAACATATCGCTCTCACGTTGCACCTCAGCACCACATTTGAGTGTAGACTTGCATAAAGTTTGTGTGCTTGTCTTATTCAGATTTAACCCCTTCGGCCTTGATCCACTGGAGGTCATATTCTTCCGACATTTGCTTTCACTTTCTTCTGTATAAGAGCTTTCGGAATGAGCTTTGGTAAACCTTAATATTAACTTGAGGTAAGAATTCAATTATCTCCCATACAGAGCAAGGCCATCTTCACACTCCTCTTCCATTGTGCGCTCTCGCCATATCTCTTTTGAAATTAGGAAAAAAAAAATTACATTTTCTGATTGGTTTGGATCCTGGCTCCAAAATAAAAAACATCTACAAACCTCCTGACGCATTCCCTAAACACGTTTTCTCACAATAGAGAAGAAACTAGCTTTTCAGAATCCACCATATGGTCTTTTTCTGATCGTCAGAGAATGGAGAAATTGAATGAAATGAATATTAATGAAACCATTTTTTTTCTCGGTTATTGAGTTAGTATGAAACAAGTGGGAAAAAAACATAAGAAAACAGTCAGGCTGTATCTGGGGAGTCTTTGATCTCAGTAAGGGTGAGAAAAAATATGTGCAGATAGATAAAGATGAGGTCTGTCTCTGTTATTTCTCTGCTATTCCCTCTCCTCCATCCTCTGTCTTGCTACTGTTGTTATTTATTTCTCTTTTTATTGATGCTTTCTGACTTAAAACCTCATGGGAAACTCCCCTAAGTAAGATGAGACAAGACGATAAGGCCATGCGAGTGAAGGATCTTGCCTGTGCCATTGCCATAAGGCTCTACATTAAAAAGAGATTTGTAGAGTGGTCATGTTCTGGTGCGACACTGCATCGCCCATGGCTCTACCACTGTAGAGTAGATAGCTAGACTGAATACACAGCCCATAATAGGGGTTAAGCAAGCTTCAGGCTCTCTCAAATGTCCCTCCACTCTCGTTCTCTCTCTATCATGCTTTGTTGTGCTAAAAGAAGGAAGAGTAGAAAAAACTAAAATGAGTGTAAAGGCAAAGTGGAGAGTTCTCTGCTGATGTGTTTTGAGTGGGTTGCTTGGTTCATTCAACTGTAGCTGTTCCAACCTCAACCTTTAACTCAGGAATATAAACAAGTTGCGTTCCAGAATAAGGAAGAGATTGATGGACATAGAGGTGAAAGATGCATATATTCAATCTTTAAAATAAAGGTTACAACTAGAACCAAAAAGGGTTTTAAAAGTGTTCAGGAAGCTACTTTTAAATTAATAAGGGAATGTAGTTTAAACAGATTTATTTGCATGAACAATCCGAACAAATGATCAGGAACTTTTTTTAATCTCCAAAAAACTGTGTAGTCAACACTTATACAAGAGGCCACTTTGCTGAACACAGGAACCATTGTACAACCTTTATTTTTTTAAGAGTGTGAGGATGAAGAATGAACATGAATGCGAGACGGACGACCATTTTGTCTCGCTCTCACTCGGCGTGGGGTAGCAACGGCTCTGTTACAGACCACATAGTGAAAGCAGATGAATTTATTATGTGCAGCTGAGCTCTCCACTGAGAGAGGGGAATAAAATGAGAGGGGAACAGAAAAGATGGAAAAACATGGCACAGCCTGTGCCGGGGGGATTTCAAGCACATTAAAACAATCCAGCTGTGGCATTTGTTTTGGTGCACCATTGCACTAAGTGTGTGTTTGGCCTGGCGAGGGCTTGACTGGTGGCAGCGTTGCTTTGTTACTACAGGATATCAGAGATGAAAAGATGGAAAGAATGGGTTGAAAGAAAAGTGCAGAGGTGAGCAGGGGAATATTTTAAAAGTGCCCTGTTCACCCCCAAAAAGAAAATTGTCATTATTTACTCGCCCTCATGTCATTTCAAACCTATATGATGTTATTTTTACTCTGAAATATTTTTTAAATAAAAAAGAAATAGATATGAAGAATGTTTATGCAGATCTTTCCATACAATAATAGATTATAGTGACCATGTCTGTCAAGCTCCAAAACCCCCCACTATTATTACCATTAACATTTTCTAGCTAACATTTTGCAAAAATATATATATTTTTTGCTTTATTACAATAGAAATGCCTTTTTAATTTTGTACATTACAGTACTACTTGTTTAATCTCATACTCACTGCTTGATCAATAAAAACTGGTCTTACTACTTGAATATATGCAAAAATGTATGTATAATGTGTGACCAAAATAAAGGCTTCTATTCTATTCTATAATGTACATTTGGATACACATACAAATATATATTTGCCTTAACATATTAGGTCCCTTGTTAGGGGATTGCTATATTTGGGGGTCCTTTTAATTTATTTGATTTTAATAAATGTATTTATAAATGTATTGTAAGGGGGTTAAGATTGTCAATATAAATAATAATTTAATTAAACTCAAAACAAAAGCTCAAACATAAACACACACATGACGGACATGCCCGTAAGTCTCTCTCTCTCGAACCGTCGTCTCCGGCCGCCTTTATCCCTCGCGCGCCCCATCAGGCCGATTGGGGACCGGGCGCGCAACATTCTAGCCCGGCCCCGCCCCCCTCCGCTCCACGTGTATGTATTATTTTCTCCCCAATTTGGAATGTCCAATTCCCAAGTCCTCGTGGTGGCGTAGTGATGCCTCAATCCGTGTGGCGGAGGACGAATCTCAGTTGCCTCCACGTCTGAGACCGTCAACCCGTGCATCTTATCACGTGGCTTGTTGAGCGCATAACCCGGAGACATAGCACATGTGGAGGCTTCACGGCATCCACGATTCATGCACAGCTCACCATATGCCCCTCCGAGAGCGAACCACATTATGGCGACCATGAGGAGGTTACACCATGTGACTCTACCCTCCCTAGCAACCGGGCCAATTTGGTTGCTTAGGAGACCTGGCTGAAGTCACTCTGCACGCCCTGGGATTTGAATTGCAAACTCCAGGGGTAGTAGTCAGCGTCTGTACTCGCTGAGCTTCCCAGGCTCCCTAATGCGACTTTTATTGAGCTTTTTTGGAGCTTGACAAATGAGGCCATGAGGACTGGCATTTTATGGAAAGATTCTACTTTTGTATCTCACAAAATTGAGCAAAGTTTATGAACGACATGAGGGTGCATAAATAATGTCATAATTTTCAGTTCTTGATTATCTTTTCCTTCAAATCTAAAACAAAACAGTGGAAAGACGATATTTGGATGACTCTTAGATGGAATATAGCAAATGAAGAACAGGAGATGTGGCAAGGAGTGCGGAACAGAGCCACTCGTGAATAGTGAGAGTACAGAAAACAGTCATTTCACGCAAATGAAAGACTCTGTGCGCTCTTGATTTCAGAATTCCAGTGGTTAAGAGGAAAATAACATGGAGACTGAATGTACGGATATCAAGATGGGCTTTAAACAATGTACTACAATCAACTCGATATATTCAAAGAGAGCACAAGTAAACCTTCATATATCATAAAATATACCGTGCGTATCCAGCACATGATGTAATTTAAAGGGCAGCATATGTTGAGGAACGGATGATTGAGGGATTTCAAGGATATTGCAGAGTGAAGGCCGGATATATACGTCTCTTACTGAGTGAGTGATGGAGATAGAAGAAAGAGGGGGCCCACGGGGGGGGGGCCCGCAGAGCTGAACTGACATTCACGGCGCAAGAGTGAAACGTAGACTGACAGTAAGCAGATTGTTCTCCTACAGAGAGGGAGAGAGAGGAGAAAGATGGCGAGGAACTCTAAAACGCTGCTTAGAGGGGGTCCTATAAGTTGAGATGTGCAGCCCTTAAAGCATGTCTGCATATACACACACACACACACACACACACACACACACATAGACATAGACATATAGAGTCTCGCTGTCATACGTCGTAATCCACAGACAGTTCAAATGTACACGGCCAAGTGCAGGATCAGAGGAGATTAGCTTAGACTCAGCATGACTGAAAGTCTACAAATACTTCACACAGAACTAAACGCTACTCAAACAGTCAAAATGCAGAAAACCAGCTCTGCACTGAATGTAATTTTTTGATGTTTTCACAACACTTGAACACTGAAAAGGAAAGTTCTGTCAGCATTTACTTACCCTCATGTTGTTTCAAACTTGTATGACTTTCTTCGGTGGTACACAAAAGTAGTAGTTTAGGCCATGTCTACACTAACACGTTTTTGTTTGAAAACTCGATTGATTTATCTACTTTTACTCTTCTCAACCATATATTATACAGCATTTTCTTTCCTGTTTCCTTCCTTTCAAAAACGCTCTCCGTTACCACATATTTTTCCAAAAAATTCAACTGAATGCGGGCAGACACTGATGAGCTCCAAAAAAGCACAATAAGGGGCGGTGAAAGTGTTATGCATACGTTTGCGCAACAACGCGTTTGGTCTGAATGGCCACAGATAGTACATAAAAGGTCTATTTTATGATCGTAAAATAGTGCGCTATAATTGTACACTACTTATACGCTATAATCCAAATCTTCTGAAGCCTCACAGACTGAGCTCGCTCTGAATTCGGTGAGAGTAAGTCGAAAGTTTTTCAGTTAAAATTGGTTTGTGCTTTCCCAATTTCGAACCAAAGCAGGAAGTGTTGTTGATGCTGGCACGTGAGCTACAGTTTCTGGGTGGTACCAAAACAAGTTGTTTTTAGTTGTAAATGATGCAATACAATGCAGAGGAATGCATATTGTAAGGACCATATGCCCTAAACCTAACAATCAATGGAGTAGAAATGTAATCTTAAAGGGAAAATGTTATCTCCGAATCACGCTCATTATTGATTAAGTGAAAGCAATTACTTTCTGGTTTATAGGTGGGACCAAAACCCATACATTTAAGGCTGATGCAATGCGTTATCATTATCGCCACAGAAAAGTTTCAACACATTTGTATTAATGGCAACATTTCTAATAGGAGATGTGAGTGTTGCTTGCCATGAAAAACTTCCAGATGCAATTCTGTGGGTTTGTGGCAACATGGCAGTGTCTTCTGAGTGTCTTTTTTTTTTTTACCTTATTGCTATATTTTTTAGAGTACTATTATAGAGGTTAATATAAAAGTGTAATGTTGAGCAGCATGAGTTAAAATATGCCATGAACTACCACTGGCATACATACAGGGGCCCTGTAAGAAGGTTTGTTTTAGTGGTAGACCAATATATTCCAGAGGACGATAAATTGGCTGAAATTCTGAATTTTTTTTATTATCTGAATCGGCCGATAAATTTTCCCCTTTGGCTGGTTTGTTTTTTGAGGGCGCTGAGAATCACCTACTTGCATGTGAAGGAACTGAGACACGTAAATGACCAGTCACAATTCGTTTTGTTGTTACATGCCATCGTGTTACTACAATAATAGACCGTGTGCAACACAGTGCCATTTAAACGGTCCGCATATCTGAGCCACGGCAGACGCACCATCACAATTTAAAAAAGTAATGTTAGATCAAATCTAGACAGGCCCCCATTTCCAGCTGCCATAATTCCAACACCTCATTCTTGAGTAATCATGCTAAATTGCTAATTTGGTTATAGAAAATCACTTGCCATTATATCAAACACAGTTGAAAGATATTTGGTTCGTTAAATGAAGCTTAACATTGTCTTGTGTTTGTTTTTGAGTTGCCATTGTATGCAACAGATTGGCATGTCTTAAGGTCAATATTAGGTCAAAAATGGCAAAAAAGAAACAGTTTCTCTAGAAACTCATCAGTCAATCATTGTTTTGAGGAATGAAGTTTACTCAATGATTGAAATTGCCAAAAAAAATCAAACAAAGTTTTCATACAAAGGTGTACAAAAGGACAACTGGCTCTAACTAGGACAGTAAGAGAGGTGGAAGACCAGATGTACAACTAAACAAGAGGATAAGTACATCAGAGTCTCTAGTTTAAGAAATAGACGCCTCACATGTCCTCCGCTGACAGCTTCATTGAATTCTACCCGCTCAACACCAGTTTCATGTACAACAGTAAAGAGAAGACACAGGGCTGCAGGATTTATGGGAAGAATAGCAAAGAAATAGACACTTTTGAAACAGAAAAACAAAAAGAAAAGGTTAGAGTGGACAAAGAGTGTTATGGATCTTAACCCCATTGAGGTTTTGTGGGATCAGCTAGACTGTAAGGTGTGTGAGAAGTGCCCGACAAGACAGTCACATCTATGGCAAGTGCAACAGGAAGTGTGGGGTGAAATGTCACCGGAGTATCTGAACAAACTGACAGCTAGAATAACAAGAATCTGCAAAGCTGTCATTGCTGCACGTGGAGGTAGTAGTTTAAAAAAAAATCAAATTGTAATAGTAATTTTTCACATTATTAATGTCAGGGACTATATATTATGATCAGTTGAATGCCATTCTGTTGAATAAAAGTACCAATTTCTTTTCCATTCATGTGCAAATAATTTACTCAAATTTGAGGACTAGCATTTCAAATACAATATATATATATATATATATATATATATATATATATATATATATATATATATATATATATATATTTAGATTCTTTTTAAAGTGAATATAAAGCTAAATAAGAGATAATCTTTTTTTAATTGTTTGAGATCAGCATTGTATTGGCCACCCTGCTCTCTGGATAATGGCATCGGCCATTAAAAAACCCATTTTGGTTTAACACTAGTTTGTTTTATTAATTCATAGCAAAAAAAGAAGACTGTTTTGCTGCCAGCCACGCTGGTGTTTTAAACTCTGGGCAGCCAAACGAGCAAACACACACACACACACACACACACACACACACACACACACACACACACACACACACACACACACCTCACTCACTCACTCGCTTGTCTCAGGGCCAATAATTTATGAATGCAATATCCAGGTAACCACTCCATCAGGGAGGTAAGACACCATCTAGCTAGTCCCACCTCTGAGACGGACACAGACACACAGGAGTCAAAGACAAACAAAGATTTAATCTCATATTAAAACTCCTCTATAATAATAACCATTTTAGTCACAGACATTTTTGTAATGAAATCAGACCTTTTACCTAAATCCAGCCAAAACTGCTGGAAAACAGATCTGACCTTGTGAGCCAAAGCGTATTTTGGCAAAGTGTACTGTAAGTTTAACAAAACATCCCCAGGTGCTCTTATTCATATAATAAAATGGAAGGGAACAGATGCTTTCAAGCTCCTAAAAGAACAAAAAAGCACCATGAAAGTAGTCCATACAATGGCTTTATGTGTGGAACAGGCTGACATTTAAGTCATTATCACTGAAAAATGTTGTACTCTGCAGTAGCCCTTAAATTGAATTGAATTAGAATTGAATATACTTAACTGTCCCATATAGGGACATTTGTCTTGGACTCAATGCACAGCAGCTATTTTCACCTCTGAATATTCAAAGAGACAAGCCATGATTTTAGTGTGATAACATCACTTAGTAACCTTTTTTTTTTGTGAAAGTTTAAGCCAATTTTATCATTTTGTTGCCATGACGATATAATGTCAACAAACCCTAACACCTTAAAAATGACTGTAAAATGGCATAAACAACTTTACTGCTTAAATAATACATGAGTTTTAACAGAAGAATAAATGCAAATGCTTTTATTAAATTATAAGCTTCAGATTTCTGCCATTTAAACCCTCCAAAAATTGGCCCCATTCACTTCCATTTAAAGTGCCTCACTGTGACCCTCATTCATTTTCATGTATTGTGTGAGCCCCAATTTTTTATTTTCAGTGCATCCCTATTATCTGGAATAATTTTGCCAACTGTGTAGTACGTGGACAGCATACCTTTATTTCGACTCAAGTTTAAGAACACTTCTTCTTCTGAAATTTTCCCACGGACCCCCTAGCAACCCCTCACAGCCCCCTGGGGGTCCTCGGACCCCAGTTTGAAAACCCCTGGCATAGAGTGTGTTTCGGCCTTTAACAAGCAGCTTAACATAAGTAACTATTGAACTATTTCTTTGAAATACGTCTTCGGTCCTCAGGGTGCTAGAACAGTCCCAACACTGAGCCAAACACACACAGAAGTCAGACAAACCAAGACATAACCTTACGTATGCCTAAACTCTCTGCAAACTCTATTTAACAATAATCATTCCAGTCAACGTGACCTCACATTAAGAGTATGTCCAATGCTGGTTTACCTAAATACAGCCGAACAGTTGGAGAACAGTCCTGACCTTGTGAGACAAAGCATTTTTTTGGCCAAAATGGGTCTTGAAGAAGCTGCTTTTGAATCCGTTCATGCGCTACGTGCTTTTCATTCGGCCAACTTAATGACTGCAATTTACAGTGATTGGCCTGTATAAAAACTGACTTTAGTTTGAATTGTTCTCTCCCATCCCTGAAATAGCAAGGCTTTTTTCCATTCATTTGGTTCTTTGCACCCGGGCTATTATGGAAAGAGAAAGACACGCACTTACATGTGTATGAGTGCGAGAAAGAAATATCGAGAAAGTGATGGAGAGCATTTTTGCAGAGACGCTACATTATAGACGTCCCTTTAATCCATTGAGTAGGGTGGCAGATTGATCAAATATGGAACGAATTGTAGGACCAAATATTCTGCTCCTCGCAACAGAATGTTCCTCGACATTCTGTCTGACAGAAACGACAAAGAAAATGTGTCATCGATGTAAGCCACCATTTTAAACACTCAAGCACACTCAAGCAACCTTTTTAGATAATTATTTTTGTCCTCTTAACTATTTGTTTATATAAACCGGTCACAAAGTAGCTAGGTGACGAACAAAGCCAGTCACACAGCACACAGCCAAACAATACATCACCTTTAAGAGCAGGAACCAATCAGGATGAGTATGCATGTGCGGGAACTTATCAGGTCACACAAATAAGGACAGGGGTTGGTGAAAAAAAACTCAGTGTGCGTGTGTGTGTACGTGTAATCCTCTTTGTGGCATTAAGAAGCGGCCGCAGTGGACTGAGTAGGGCTGTTTTTCTGCATGCGGGCAGATTTCAGATTGCACGTCTCAATTATCATGATCTTTATTAAGCTTTTAAGGGCAGCTCAGCACAGCACAACCTCTCTCTCTTTCTCTAGTTCTTTCTCTTTCTAAGTCTGCCAGCTAGGTATAGTGGTGGAATAGTGAAAGAATGTGGGCAATAATGGGATGAATCAGAAGTCAGGCTGTAGCTAATCATTATTATTATTTTAACTTTTGCCAGTACCTCCAAAGTATCCACCCAGCTCATTCACTTGTGGGTATGTTTTAATTTCCTCCTACACCAACAGGGTTTGGCAGCCTTGGGTGACATCGCAAGGAGGCCCATGTGTGAGAGGGGGAAAGTAGAAAGAACAAAGGTGTAGAATGGTTTTGAATTATTAAGAGAAAGGCGGGAAAAGAAGTGACAGTTTTGTAGATTGCGCACTGATGTAGTGCAAAGTGGAGTTGTGTTCTTATTCTTTCTCATACATCTTTACGTTTTCTCTGTAAACCATTTTCCCACAAATCAATGGATTAAAAAAAAAGGTGTACCTCTTTAAAAGTTTAACATTTGTACTCTTGTAATAATGGATTCACAAGAAATTGTGATTTATTGTTGTTCTCTGTCTATTTTTTGTTTACTACATTTACATTTATGCATTTGGCAGACGCTTTTATCCAAAGCGACTTACAGTGCAGTTATTACAGGGACAATCCCCCCGGAGCAACTTGGAGTTAAGTGCCTTGCTCAAGGGCCCAACAGTGGCATCTTGGTGGTGCTGGGGCTTGAACCCCAGACCTTCTGGTCAGTAACCCTGAGCCTCAACCACTGAGCCACCACTGCCATTTGCAAGTCGTTTATTAAGAGGAAAGAATTGTGTTCACATAATCGATGATGAACACGAATTGAAGGTTGCATTTTCCCTCCAAAATTAAATGTACATTTCTCTGACGGTTAGGTTTAGAGTTGGGTTTTGGGTAAGGGTGTATGGTAAATTAAATATGCCTTTCTGTTGAATGTATTACATCATTTACAACCAAAAACAATTAACTTTAGAACTTGCTTTTGGCACACTCTGGAACTGGAGCTCACACGTGCACTTCCACACTTCAGCCACTTGGGGCAGTGGTTCAAATTTCGTTAAACATAGGCTAATTTCAGCTGAAGAACTTTTGACCTACTGTTGCAGAATTCACAGTGACATCAGTGTAAACAAACAAACAAATACAACAGCACGAGGTAAACTCAACATCACCAATTTAGACCAAAATTTCCTGGTTGCAGTGTATTTTTTTTTCTTCAGTCTTCACGCTAATAAAATTGCAATGAAGACCCACTCTCAAATTTTTGTTACATTTCTCCCCAATTTTTATTGTTTATCATTTAATTTCAAATGATTTTTTGGGAGACTTCTACTCAAACAAATGCAAAAGAATGCGCTAAAATTCAACACCAGTTTCAACAAAAACTTGCTGGTTGTAATGTATTTTTTTCCTACAGTCATCGATCGCTCTTATCGAATTGCAATGATGATCCAGTTAAGAATTTTCGCTAAATTCTTTCCACATCCTCAAAGTTTCTCTTTTAACAAAGTAGTTTGTTTAGACGCTCTAAACGAATGAAATAAACACACCAGCACAAGCTGCAACGCAACATCAGTGGTTTCGACCAAAATGTTTAATTGCAAGTCGTTTGTTGAGAGACTCAAACAAACAAAGGATCACAAGCTACGACTCTATTTCAGCAGTTTCAGCAGCAATTTGCTGGTTGCAATCTATTTTTCCCCCTAGAGTCTTAACTCCAATTGAGATAGAGCGCGACAGTGTCTGCCCACTTTTTCAGCCATTGTGGTTCCGTAAGTATTTTTCCAATTAATTTTTTTCCAAAGGAATTTCATAAAATCCATCATAAGAGTTCTAAGCCATGAACTAAACCATGCCAATAATTAACAACCTTGGAGCTTACAGTAGGTCTGTCTGTAAAGGTTAGTTAAAAATCAATTTCCCAATGGAAAAAATTAATAGTGTTTTTACTTCCAGAGCCAGACTGGCGCACAATACCGATGAAACACTCAAGGATTTTTCAAAGATTTTTCCCCGCCCTCAGTGTTTCACATTTAATTGCAAGTCATTTGTTGAAGACACTACTCAAACAAACATAGAATCAAACAAACACAGCAGCATGAGCTATGACTCAAATTCAGCTGTTTTGACAGAAATGTGCCGAGTATAGTCTATTTTTTCTCCTACATTCTTGATTCTAATAAAATTGCAATACAGATTATATGCACAAGGATTTCTGAACTTCCTCCCCCACCCTCAACATTCCTCATTTAATTGCAAGTCACTTGTAGAGAGACACTACTCAAACAAACATAGAAACAAACAAGCAGAGCAACACAAGCTATGACTCAAAATCACCAGTTTTTATGGAAATTAACCAGAGCCAAGTAAATGGATCTTCAGTGCTTAGTGAGTACCCACCAACCCTGCTAAAACCACCAGCTTTACAATGCAATTCCGAATGCAATTCCCATAATGGTCTAGGCTGATTTATACTGATTTGGTGCCAGTCTAGCAGGTGGACCAGCATAGCCATGCTCTTCACCAGCGAAACCTAGAAGCTGGTTGACCAACATGGTCTTTCTGATGAATTTGGTTAAGATAGTTTAAAAGCCTGGTGCAGACACCAGTACACCAGCATCCAATGCTGGAGGACCAGCACACAAATCACAACATAAGCTGGTGACCAGCAATCGGCTATATGCACGCATAACTTCCGCGTTTGATGCAAGGATGCTCTTGCGTTTCCGGTTGGGGAGATTTAAAGCGGAGGTAAACGGGATTATGGCAGAGTCTTCTAAATTTTCTCGTTGTTTGCTTGAGTTGCCAAAATTTAGTATTAATGATGTGCGAAGAATTGTACGAATGTGCAGTACAACGCCACAGAGCAAGCTTGAGAAAGGTTTCAAGTTTTATGTTTCGTCTTATCTCTGCAATTATGAAGGTAAGTTCAGATAGCCTGAACTAGTACGTTATGGCTAACACTGTGCTATTATTTTTACATTCCAGCCAGCAGCAGACTAATCACGCTAATATAAATGTTTGGCATGTAATGTGTTTGTAATTTTGTTTGTAGAAGTGTCAGGTAAAATCAGGGCCACAAATGAGATCTCAGTGAAAGCTCAGTGTTACCGCTCTATGAGGAAAGCAGAGACTCCACACCAACTAAGAGTAGGACTGGTATTTTGAAAGTGACGTTCAAAGTTCTTTTGAACATGTTCTAAGTTTTTACTTTTCTAACGTTACCACTGTTCATTTTGGATAACCACAGATGTTATCTTAGCTAGTATGGATGTTTATTGTACAAAATGAATAATAATAAAAAATATAATGCAGTTCTATCAACGACAGATGAATAGCACTGCGTTATTGCAAATTTTAGCTGAAACAGTGGTAATGGAGATACACTGCTGCAAAGTTTGTTTCCTATTCGCACATACAGACTTTTTGTCAGTAGCTTTCCAACAGTGGATGCAAACGAGTTAATATCATTGACAATGAGCTACAAAAAAAATATTTTTTGTATGTAAAAAAAAAAAAAAAAAAAAACGAGTGCCTTTAGGAAACGTGTGGAAACTGAGAAATGTGTTAAATTTGGCAGATGCTGTACACTGCGGCACACAGCAGTGGTGGCTAGAGGTGCTGTCCTCCCGTCTTTGAAACGATACTTTCATTCGTTTAGATGCCATTATTATATATATATATATATATATATATATATATATATATATATATATATATATACACATTTATTTTTATTTAAAATATAGCAAAAAAAAGCATAAACAAAATGAGAGGTTGCTGTTTTGTGACTAATGTTCCTTTAGTGTATAGTCAAAGAGTATAGAATCCCACATCAGTTCTCGGCATAGCAGCGCTCTACGATCGGCGGAAGTAATCAAGCATCCTTAAATTTCACCGGAAATACGTCATGCACCGCCGTGCATAGAGCCCATTCTGGTCTTTTCACGTAGACGAACAGAGGAAATATGCAAAGAAATAGGAGCTGCTTTGAGATGTGAGCAGACGACTTAAAGAACAGCATGCAGTCGATAACAATATATTGTTGGGGTTGCAGGATATGCAGCGGCTCTTTGTTTAGACACATTTATTTGGATTACGTTTCTGATCTATTGGATAAACGCCACTGATAGATGAATACACTGAGCAAAACTATCTCCCTTTCTCTTTTTCTCTCACTATTTCTGGAGATTGGAAAACATTGATATCAAATGCTCTTGTTTAATATCAACTGCGTTAAAAACAAATGTGAAGCAGCAGGACAATCCATGCTGTGCAGTTATCAGCTTTTATCAAATAAAGACACCTTTTCATAATGTTCCTCCTCTCATTCTGATCTCACTACCTCAGTGCTGTTGATGAAAGACGTTTGTGTCTAATATTGTGTTAGACAAGCTTGCATGCCAGACTGTGGGCTCACTGCCCAAAAATCTTTTATACTGTGTATATATATATATATATATATATATATATATATATATATATATATATATATATATATATATATATATATGATAAATGTATGTCAGTGTGTTTTGAGCACATCTGAGTCTCTACAACCACTGGAAAAAGGGTTAATCTGATCCCTCAAAAAAAAAAAAAAAAAAAAAAAAAAAAGATTAAATTCACTGAGAGATCAGATCACCATTGTGAGTTTGCAGATCAAACGGAATTAGGAATTTTCAATATGGCAGCTGCTGCTCCTAGTGGGCAGCACTGGGACTGCATTGAGTAATTTCCTCAGAATACACAAGGATTCTCCCTCTTTTATTCAGTATTGTTTGCTCTCTCTTATAGTCTTCATATCGCTCCCTCTTTGGCAGCCTCATAACTTATTTCAGGAGTGTTTTATTGGCATGAAATTGGACAAAGTTTCAATAAGATTATTCAGTGCAGGCAATCCCGTCTTTCTGCCTCTCTATCTCTGTCGTGGCTCCGAGAGCAAAGGGGCTTACTAATTTTAGCATGCCCAACCCAACAGCAGGTCTTAGCAAGCTTTGCCTGTGAATACCTCATCAAAATGAGCCACACTATAATGAACCTTATCACTTTGGCTTTAAATGTCTAACTGAAAAGGGAAAGATAAGAAGCTGCGGGATATTCATTTTTTGAATGAGATTAGTGGGCTGGAGAGCTGATGGTGGACATCACAACGTTGTGTCAGATAGTGAAACTGAGAAACGGCTTTAATATACACTTAAAAAGCTTGTCCACTGACTCTTTGCTGCATTTACACTGTCAGCCAGTTCTGACAGTGTATCCCAATAAATGGCACAGATCTGATGCATGCAAGTAAACATCAGTAGTAAATGACATTGATGTTTTTGCATTTGATTGGCCACTGTAATGCATATGCATATGATATCTAATCATCTGCTACAATATGTTCATCAACTGTTACCAGTGTTGAGTGTATTCGGATTACAAAGTTATTACTAACTGTAACTAATTACAAAATGTTTTGTATTTTAAATTCCTTTAATCAGATTACAGTTACTTTCAGTTAAGATCAACTTTCAAGTACATTCTTGGGTTACATTTATTTCTAAAATAATATTATGTATAGTATATTTAAAATATGAATTCATACATTCATATGCATCTGAGTGATGATCTTGCAGTGTAAATGCAGTTATTGTCATATGGTCTTAAGTGTAATATATGTCAAAACTATGTATGTCTCCTTTTTTATTTCTTTAGATCAGCCTGTAATAAAACCGGCCCCGGCTGGGCCAGTTATTGGAGGGATCATTGCTGCCATAATAATTTTGTGTTTGATCGGCGCTGGCGTGGCCATGTACCAAAAACATCGTCGGAGCATCAAAAACGGAGAGTAAGTGTGAACGCACACACAATCACACATTCATGTTCAACATCAATTGTTTTCCTCTCTCTCCTGGCTTGAACATCCAAGCTATGTTAGTCTCTTTCATTCTCAAAGCATCTTAAATTTTAAATTCACGGTGTGGTATGCAAGCGCATCACAATTACAGCTAAACCATCTCCTTGTTTCTCATCCAGAGGCCCCCCCAAACACAAGCCACCTCCTCCGATGAAGTCTGGCAGCTCGACAGAAATGGTAAGTGCATGCTTTTCCCATCAGCCACCTCTCAGACACTCACATATCTGACATTCTCTTTCAACTTGATGTATTGAGGTTCTTCATTGTAGAGGATTGAGATTATGTGCAATTCTCCAGGCTACACGGGGCAATTAAAAACAGAGCTTTGAGAAAAGACACACATGCATAAAGTAGCGTAAAATAGAGCTTTTGAATATAAAACCTTTGAAAATAGTCTTTGGACAGAAAAAAATTATATTGCTCATGTAAAGGGTAATTGCCATTTTTCTGCTGTTAACAATGATTTTTTGTTTGCTCAGTTGGTGCTGGGCTGCATTCAGAATACGCTTTGTATTGGCAAGTATGTAAAAACTAGCAGAGCGAAGAGAATGAGGATTCCTAATGTTGCCCTGAGGCTATGGTCGGGAGAGAAAGGGTTAATATGGGGGTAATGTGCATTGATCCAAGCTGAATGTAGAACGCGTATGGGTGGAGCTAATTTTGTGTGTTTGTGCACAAGTGTGTGTGTGTGTGTGTGTTTGAGAATGCATGTAAACAATAAAAACATTCAGTGAATGTTTAATTACTTTGAGAATAACCTTTCCATGCAATGACTCTGCAGAACATAAAGGTTGATGGTAGGCAGAATGTTTCAGTCATCATTCACTTTCACTGTATGGAAAAAACATGCAATGAAAGTGAATGATGACTGAGGCCGTCACATAACATCCCCTTTTTCTCATCAATGATGTGACACTTGATTTTTTTTTTATTTATTTTTTTTTGTCCGGATCTATTATGTGATCAAAAATACATTAAAACTACTTGAATTCACCTCTGCTATGATAAATATGTTTTCAATTAGTATATATATATATATATGGAGAGAGATTTATCTGAAAATGCCCAAAAAAAAAAAAGTCAGGTCATATAAAGTAAAGGTGATGGTTACACCACATGACATGTTTACAAATGCTAGCTATGTTTTTCAAATTGGACACAAACATACAATTTTTACAAACTTGACATGTTTTTAATTAATTTATTTATTTTTAATTTGTAATTTGTATCACCCCAGTCAAAATTATTTGTCAGTGGCCCTTTTGTGTTCCATGTCATGTGTGTTTGGAACAACATGAGGGCGAGTAAATTCTATCAGAATTGTCATTTTTGGGTGAACTGTGTCTTTAACTACATCGAATAAAGCACCAACATTTGTTCTTGTGTGTGTTTAACTCATCATCCCATGTTTTTGTGTCCCTACAGCTTAATAAACCACAGGACAAGGCCACAACCATCATGGAAACCCAGCCGCTCAGCAGCTACGAGGCTAACTACTATGAAACCAATTCTGCTGAGCCTGTTACAGTAAGATTCCCCATCCTGTCTCTTTAATTTTTATGTACTACAATAAATAAACATTGCTTTGAAGAGCTTTGAAATTACATCCGTCATATGGACAAGGTGTCTTGGATTTCCTTTCAATGCTTTTGAATGACTCTGCAAGCCTGTATTACCACTTCAAACTGCAATTTAAATTTCATTTTCAGCCCAGTTTCCTGACAATAATGTCACAGGTAAGCGGTGTTCTTAACTCACAATGGATACTAAAGACCTCGTCTTGTGGCAAGCGGCTTACACACTCATGCCAACGGCGAAAGCTAGTGACTCACAGCTATGTGTGGCTTGTGCTAACACTGCCAAAGGGTCTTTTGTGTGGATTAATATGATGAGCTAGTTATTTCATCAACTATGATAACCATAAAGCCAATTACTACAGCAGTTTTGTGTTTGAAGGAGATACAGAGACACATACCTTTGTGATATTGCCCTCAGGGAACTCTGTTTGGGTTCGGCATGAGTGCATGTCTTTATAGAGTGCCATGAAAAGTAAACATCGAACATGAAAATTCTCTCATCATTTACTCACCCTCATGCCATCCCAGATGTGTATGGCTTTTTTTCATCTGCTGAACACAAATGAAGATTTTTGAAGAATATTTCCGCTCTGTAGGTCCATATAATGCAAGTGAATGGGTGCCAACATTTTGAAGCTCCAAAATCCACACAAGGATAACATAAAAGTTCTCCAGACAACTCTGGTGGTTAAATCCATATGTTCAGTCATGATATGATTATGATATGGCCTGAGTGTGAAACAGATCAATATTTAAATAATTTTTTACCTATAAATTATCCTCCCTGCTCAATCAACCTCCACTTCACTTTCACCTACTCATGTATATCACCCCCTACTGGGTAGTGAGGAGAATTTATGATCAAATATGTCTCAGATATTAATCCGTTTGCACTCACACCTATAAGATCATTTCTGAACATATCGATTTAACCACTGGAGTTGAATGGAGTACTTTTATGCTCCCTTTATGTGGATTTTGCAGCTTCAAAATGTTGGCACCCATTCACTTGCATTGTAAGGACCTACAGAGCTTAAATATTCTTCTAAAAATCTTCATTTGTGTTCTGCAGAAGAAAGAAATTCATACACATCTGTGATGCCAGGAGGATGATTAAATCATGAGAGAATTTAATTTTTGGATGAACTGTCCCTTTAAGGGAGATTCACCAATCAGAGAAGTCGCTGTTACCATGGAAACGGAAATCACACCAAAACTGCCTGACCACCCACTACCATGAAGCTTTGTAATAGACATAATCGAGCCAATCTCCCTAAAATCTCGAACATCTTATGTACGTATTTGAATATTTTGCTAAACGTCAAATATTGTATTTAGTACTCAAGCAACAACTTGTGGTCAAATGTTTTATATTGTAACCATTGTTTGATTCTGTTGGCAATGCGATGAGTAGTTACGATGAGTAGTTCATTCCGTCATTGAAGAATTTAAGTACCTAGTCTTGTACTTTTGCCTTTTTTTAAGTGATTTTCAAATACTTTTTGGTTTGAATCAAATGTTGTGACTCATCTCAAAGCTGTTTAATTTGGTTCAAAGCTTTGCACTCTTTATTGAAGATTTTTTTCTCTATGGAGAAAATGAATGAGAAACATAAATAAAAAACGTTGGTATACACTGCTGCGCAAGTGTGTGGTACCCAGCTATTAGCTGTGTAATTCACAAGAATAACTTTTTTTTGAGCTGTGAAATTGAAATGACTGTGTATGTTAACCCCACAGCCACTTTTTTAAAGTATCCTTTCTTTTTCCAGACCTTTTTAAAAGGTTAAATGACCAGGGGTGCACCTGGCATCACTTCATAACAGTGAAATAAAAAGAACATTCATATCGCATAATTAGAAACCAGCTCTTGCTTCATTACTCAGACACTAACACAGACACGCACACACACAATTGATAACAATCGCACTATATTAACAATTTTAAATTACATTTTTGCTCCCTATGAGTCATGAGGTGAAGTGTTATATCCAAATCTTTTATCTGCTGAATCTTCATTCCATATCAGTGAACTCTAATAAAAAAAAGAATGTGCACTTATTATGTAGTGTGCGCTTCTGCTCTGAATCTATAATACTGATGCTTAATGACTGATTGAGGAACTATTAAATGGGCATTAGTAACACCTCAGTGATTGTAATGAATTGTGAATGGGTGTACGTGCAGCATGTGTTGCACCATATCTACACCAGATGTGTGTGCTGCTGTCTACAATGGAAGTGCCTGTTGCGCCTTCAGTTGACGGGTGGCCCGTTTCTATTTTTGACCCATTGCATTGATACATATGTTGCTTCATTTTGTCAGTCCGTCTGAAATCAAATTATTGACATTTATTTTTGAAGCCAGCTAGTGTTGTTTCTGGTCCCTGGCTTGTCATTTAAAGCATGAAGTGTGTCATTTTTTTAACGTTGAAATAATTTTGTCCTACCTTTTAATATGCCAAGACAACTTTAAGTAAGCCATTTGTCAGCTAATTTCTACAAAAGGTGTAAACACTGTGGCACTATCAAAATATTGCTCTGTTTTGACCATTTGACCAGCCCTACACAGCAACGGTGGCTCAAACAATGGCGTGAGTTTAGGGCGTGGCTACTTGTTTTTGACCAGTAGCTGATGGGGGCGTGTCCACTTTGAATACGATTGTTATTTTTGTTAATTCTGGTATTGCGAGTCATCTTGTACTTCTCGGATCACTCTGCGATCTTTGCAAGTAAGCTGATAAAATAAGTAGTCTTGTAATAAGTGATAATAAACCATCAGACAATAATTTTCGTTTCAAACCGAAGGTTTAGCCGTTTCTGGAGATTCCTCTGTCTTTATTTTTTTTTACGTAATTATGTAATTTCAACTAAAATCAATATGTCAAGTCCATTTAATTATATATTTGGTAAGTAGCTGTGTAATAAGCTGGATAATCTACAGTCAGCCGGTCATTATCGCAAAATAAACTCCTTTAGGGTGATACAAGACCAAACTCTGTCGTGGGATATTTTTACCAAAAAAGACTGGCTGACTGTAGTTAATCTTTACTTAGTTGACCAGTAAATGGTCTACACTTATATAGTGCCTTTTTTAATCTTAGTGGTTACCAAAGTGCTTTACAGTGTGTCCCATTCACCCACTCATACACCAATTATGTTGTTGTTTGTGAACAATGTGCAATTACTCTAGAGCTTCGACATTCCCTGTATAGACACCGTGTTACATTATTAACTAAACAACAACTTCAAACAATGCTTTTGTTTGTTCCTGTTTCAGGATTTAGATGATGACAACACTGGTCCTCCTGCTAATGGCGGCACACCCACTGTCTGGAACGCTTCAGTACACCCTCCTGAAAACGACAAGGTGACTGACGAGATGCTTCCACCATACGAACCTGCCGAGCACAACGATATCGATGCTAGCCACGGACCATCTGCCGCTAACATAGCCCGTGGGGAAAGTTTTATGTCCCCGGCTATGTTTGTCTAAAGACGTAGGGCGTGCCTGCGATTTGCACTGCCACCACACTGCCCAGCCATTATTGCCCACTACAGCACAGCAGCATGGCACATGGCTCGGGCAAACAAACACGCTTCGAAAACCACCCCCGCCTGGTGAAATTTCTCTTTAGACATGGCTAATTTACAGATTCTCATGGTTTTGTGGATGGCCCATCAAAGATATTCCATTTGGAGTAGCAGACTTTCGTAGCTTACATACCTCTTACATATTATTGATAATGTCCCACTACAAATTTATGTTACTTCAGACAACTACTAGCAGTTAGCGATAAAACAAAACCATGATAATTGGTAATAATTCACTGGCAAGGTATTATGCGATATATTTTAATCCTGGTTAACCGAAAAGCATATAGAACGAACAGTCTTCAATGTACTTTTCCATTTTGATGTCTCCTGAAAGGTCTAAATTTAAATGCTTTTAGTATTTTAAAATGCAATGCATATACTATAAAACGCTGCTTATGTTTCTGGTCTGTAAAATTTTATTCCGCAATCTTGGTGTACTGCTCTCTTTATCTTTGAAAGCTTTTGTCGGTTGTGTGCGTTAACTTCTGTGATGAAGGGAAACTGTCTTGTGGTATATGCAATGTATTTTGCATACAGCAAAAATGTATTTTTATATTTTACATCTGATGTCATTTTAATCAATTATGTCACCTAACAAAAAACGGATGTATGCATTATTTTCTTAATTTTGTTCCTTTGTTCTTGAAAAGTACCAAATATGTTCTGTAAATAATATAACAGTATAATATATTGAAGAAAAGAAAAGAAAATGCAAAACAAATAAAAAAAATGCCAGTGGGGGTACAAAATGAAAGTGTACATTTTCTGAACATTTATTTTAACGGGTTATTACTAAAGTCGTATGCTGATGTTTTACGTCTTGAAACGTGTGGATTTTGTTACTGTATAATCTGCATGGCATGGTTGGTCGCTTTCCTAAAAACTTGTGGGCACCTCTTGCAACCTTTCCTCGCTCCCTAATTTTCTGGCCATTAAAAGCACAATACACTGGTAAAGAGCTGCTGAGAGTGATCAGGATTTGAGTTTTGTAAGCTTGATTATGGACCATTATCTTCAGCCAAATATTAGCGGTAACATTCACAAGTGGTCTTGGTTGCAGTAACTAAAGATCAAGTCTGCACCTCCTTCTTCGATTAAGATCGATTAGGGATAAAACTAGTTTTTAAATGATCCTTGTTCCTTTTCTTTGTCCTTTACACTGGTTCCTGGATGGCATGGCAACTAATCCCATCTCTGTTCATGTTTTTCACTCTTGAATGTACTCCGCAAATCCACTTCAAGCAGTCAATAGATCATTGTGTCAGTGTCTGAAAATCATTGTAATTGTGCCGAAGAGCTCACATTTGCACTACATGTATTAAAACAATGGTTAACACATTGAACTGAAGAGAAGCTATAGACTTCTAACAGGTAATAGAAAGTTTTAAAGGAACAGTTCTGCTTTTTTCCATACAATGAAAGTGATTTGGGACTGGGGTTGTCAATGACATTTGGTCACTAGACACACATGACCAATAACAATTGATGTCAAACCTTTTAACAATTAACAACAGCTTAAATTTGGGTCTGTTGGGCAGACAAAGTTATCATGAGGCTTTAGAAGACTTGGATACTTTAGGGTGCTTTTGGTTTATCTTAGAGCTTGATTGTCCAAGTCCCCATTCACTTTCATTGTATGGAAAAGAACAGCCAGAATATTTTTCAAAGATTCACCTTCTGTGTTCCACGGAATAAAGTAAGTTACACAGGTTTAGAACGACACAATTGTGAATTTTCATTTTTGGCTGAACTATTCCTTTAATGGTGACTAGCAGTGGAAACGTGCACATTCACAAAGCAATGGAGGATTTCTTGGTGAATATATGAATTGGTAGACAGATCGATGGATGGATTGTAGGTACAGTTCCCCTAGATGAATTAACAACCCGTCCTCATTCATGATTATACATTGATCACATTCACTGCCTGATCTTCTGTCCTGTTGAACATCAAAGACAATTACTGATTCTTGCTCAATGTTTTTTTTGTTATTACGACATGACAATCTTCTCACCTGTCATTTAGTCTTAGCGGGGTTGTGGTCTTGTCTCTGCTTCTGATAAAGGGAATGTACGTCTGCATGCTGCATGGGATGTGAGATTAGCATATGTCATTCTTATGTGCAATTTGACTGTCTTCATGCAACTTGTCTTTTGCTAAAATGGTGCAGTATTAGACAATCACTGTAATATTTGTTTGCATAAGGCTTTTTGTGTTTTAAACTGTGATTCCATTTTAGTCTATTTTTTACGTTTGCATTCAAAATTTAATTATTGCTTTTATATTGTTAGATTGTTTTCAAATGTTTCTGTCTTATATATGTCACATTATGCATCATGTAAAGCTCAGTTCTATGGATAGTGAAATGAAACCCAAAAATGAAAATTCGGCCATCATGTACTCAGTTACCCATATGACTTTTCTTGCATGTAACGCAAAGGGAGAATAAGCAAGGCTATTTTTTTTTTCCCCCAATTCAATGATAGTGAATGTGTTTGAGGCTATCATTCTGCCTAACAGCTCCTTTTGTGTTAATACGGGTCTTACGGGTTTGGAACAAACAACGTAAATTATGACATTTTCATTTTTGGGTGGTCTAACCCTTTTGAGTAAAATGGCAATTTGGATTTAAAAAAAAAACAATCAATACAATCTAAGGGAGTTTGGAATGCTGCCAAAATAGTGGCCCTCTTAAAAATAAGTAGTCTCTGGTTACTGAACGACTCTTTGTCATTTATCAGATCTACTCTCCAGCTAAACAAACGACGCTAATGTATTTGCCATATGTTTATACTTCATCATCAGAAACCATATCAAGCAGGCAGAGGCTATTTCAAAATCATACTGGTACTTATCTACTACCATGTGTTTGTTTTTGCGCTGCTCTGTCATCATTAAGCCAAGATGTGCCTTTGTTACTTAGTTTTGAGCCATTTTACTGATTTGTTTTGATTGAGAAAATAAAAAGATTAATCTTAGACTGTATAGACCGCCCGATGGGGAGAAATGTGATTTTCTTTCTAATATTATTGATTGGTTTTTGGCATCATTTTTTTTTTCTCTACTGGGATTATTTTTATGCATTAGTAACTTGTTCTATGTTTTATGGATCATTGTGATGTCTAATAAACTATAAGCCAAAGTTCTCGTTTTGTGGTGTCTTTGATGTACGATACCTGTGTAATTTAGTAATGGTGTTTCTGTATCATCTAGTGCCTTTGTCTTCTCTTAAATTCTGTTTTTCTCATATCCAAATGTAGTGGAGTGCCTTTTCGTGCAATATTACTAAAAGCCAAAAACAGTGCTTGGCATTCACTCATTGATTTCCCATCTGCGAGACCTACACAACATCAGGTTTAACTCCTGAACTCTTAAAATGTCAGACTCTGAAGTCAAACATCTGTCTGCCTGATTTCAAGCCTGTGACTTCAGGTAAATAAAAATGTAGAGGCCTTTTTTGAGCCTTAATGTTGACCGATAGCCATATAGCTATTTAACCCTTGTCTTGTGTTTGTTTTGTGCTAAGAATGACCGGCTCACTAAGATTGTTTCTAAATTTCTCATATTACATATATTATCACAAGATATTGCACTTGATGTTTTATCAACTTTATTTTAGTAATTCTGACAGGTTTTGTACTTATAATTATTATTTTTTTTTTTTGTGAACATACAAAAAAATAAATGATATTTTTACTGATAGAAGGATTCATTGAACCGAGCTTGTACCAGGCCAGTAGGGGGCACTACAAGTGGAAAACATAAAAAAATGTAATAATAATAATGTAATCAATTAACAACTACTTGTTTGATCTGAACAAACTATGTGTCATTTTAAAGCCTCGAATCTGGACTTTACGTGGCATATAGCTGATCCTACCAATTCTTAAAAAATGCAATTTGCTGACAAATTACAACTGTTTCGTTCTCATCATTTGCAAATTTGTTATCACAACAATTACATTCACAGTTGGTAAAACCATAAAAAAAGATGAGATAGCCATGTTTTATATATCGTTGGAAAGGTCTCAATTAATAGAATGAAGAATGAGAGCATAATAATAATAGAATGAGAGTAAATGTGTTTCATTCAGAGGCTAAACAGCAGTGAGTATAAGTGTATGAAATTTCCACAGACACACATAAATATAATAAACAGAAGTGTCTTTTTGTCATGTTTTTCCATAATACTCCCCGAAACATACATATAACGAAGACAATGACATATCATAACTTACAGCAGACTATCCTGATTCAAACGAGCCCAAATGTAACATAATATAAGTAGACCTTGAAATATTCCTCAAAGAGTGTACATGGAAAGACGACGCACAAGAGGGCGCTCAACACACTGTGTGTGTGTGTGTGTGTGTGTGTGTGTGTGTGTGTGTGTGTGGGCAATGTTTGAGCAGGAACACAATAATTGTAACGAAGTGTAATAAAACCAATAAAATGTAAAGAAAATTGTGCAATTTCTGTGTGTGTGTGTGTGTGTGTGTTTTCAGATGCCATATGTGAACAAACTCAAGAAATTGTATTCCAATTGGATTAAGTAAAAACAAAAAGCTGAGTGAAACATAAGCACAACATAAGGGTTTAATTCTTTTAAACAACAGTTTTTTTAAGTAATGCAGCCTTTCTTAAATCTTGCCATAATAATGTTGAGTCTATTCATGTTAAAGTAATAATTACAGCAATAATAGAAAATAACAATAGATTTTAAAATGAAGAATTTGAATGTGGTGTGCATCCAGATTGGTGTTGGATAAATTACTCGCAGTAATCCACTACAAATTACTAACTACTACATACAATTTTAATTAGAGTACTTTACTGATTACTTCATCGAGAAGTAATCAAGTTACAAATTCCTTTAATTTTAAGTTACTTTCGAAAACACATTTCACAGAAACTTTGTTTTTTTCTGCCCAACAAATAAAAAAAACTCTATTATGATATATGAAACTTAAACTAACTAAAATAATGTACTAGTAATTACCTTAACCTAAATTGAGTAATTGTAAGTAATTATATTACCGTAACTAATTACTTTGTAATCAGATTACACCCAACACTGGACAAGATGCTCTCACGGGTGAACTTAATCTTTTACCTCCAAGTCCTGATCAAAATGCCTTCTTGAATATGTTCTCGACAGGAAAAAATAGTCACTCCTTATGAATGTTTTCTTGATGAATATCCCGATCAATGTTTAAATAACGTCACAAAAGTAAAATGAGTTGTGAATGCCATTTCACGTTGGCTTTAAAACTGGTCAACTTTGAGTCACTTCGTTGTTAACTACAGTTGTGCTGTGTTTGATCAATGCGCTAATTTCATTGCAAAGGACATAAACTATTAAATTTCAGTTCATTAGTATGCTTCATGAACCCTGAACATCCAGGAGATTAGGCAGCTTGAGTCAGACTCTGTTTACCATTTGTTGCCCACCAAAAGGCAGCCTGATTCATTAGTACCATGTAGTCCGTGCTAACACCCATTAACTCTTCCCAGCATTCCCTGTAATTGAAACCCAACTGGCCTCAGCACTTGTGTACTTGACATCGCATTATGAGGACATAATGAATACATTGCTAATTTAGCCTCTCCAGCGGTACTGTGCTATATCAGCGTTGTAATGAGCCGGTTCAAGCCTGGCTTGTGAGTTTTTTTTTTAAACGAAGTAGCCTCTTTAAACACCTGTCAACCTGCATTCGTTAGCCCCTTTCTTAATGAGTTGGATCTCAAGGCTCTTGACGCTGATGAGATACGAGCTGAGTGTGGCGATTGTTCCATGTCAAAGCCTGTTAAGTCAGCTGTGGGCGGTAGGGATATGACTGGGGCCGTGATTTAATGTTGATAGCAATGATGTGCAATCAGCAATTAAAAGCAGGCCGTTCGCTGACGGCTAATGTTCAGTTTAACCTCTGACTGAGGAGACGGCAAAGAAAATGGGCGGGAGAGAGAGAGACTGAGGGAGATACAGGGACAGAAATAACAGCCAAGTTGTGTATGGGTTCAAAGGGAGGAGAAAAGAAGCTGATGCCTGTGAGTTATTACTTCCTTTTGGCAATGATTCAGTCATGTTCCTCAACCTTTGACCGCTGTTTTGTCTAAGCTAAGGAGACGATGTAGTGGCTGGGAAGGAAAGCGTGAATAAGGTGCAATGCACTGGAGAGAAAGAACAGGAAGTGCAAGGAAATAAATGGGAATAGAGAAGGGGTTGAGGAGGACTAGAGAAAGAAAATAGAAAAAAAGGTGGAGAGAGTGCCCTCAGTTGGCCATTAGTGGTACCACCAAGTTTAAGGTATGTTAAATGATGGTACCACTAAGTTTAAGGTAATTTAACTATAAAAACTTTGTATTTAACTGTAACAACCTTGCTGTGAAAACGTGGTAAATTTGGCACAAAACTAATTGCGCCAAAGTTCGGCAAAGGTTTTCTACTAATGTGCGAGGGAACTTTCATGTAGGCCTACACCTAAAACTGACATTGTTATTGTAACACTTCCCAAGGAAGGAGGACAGGAAACAGGTCTTCACCACAAGGTAAGGTTTTAATTCCCTTTTTGTTCCGTACAATCTTATTTTACAAACACAATACAACACAATGCCAAACACTGGGTTCGCATGTCATCTCCCTCCTCTGGGGCCCTCTCGCTGCCTTTTTATGCCGCTCTCCTCGTACTCACTGAAATTAGAGACAGGCGTTTAGACATAATTTAGCTCAGGTGTAAGCGCCCTTACCGCTTTTCTCTCCCGGACGGGCGCTTGACCACGCCCCCGCTGCCACAGTTATCTTCAACACAGTCTACACTTTTTAAAACCAGCAATTAAGGGAATATTCAGGGATCAATACAAGTTAAGCTCAATCGACAGAATTTGAGGCATAATGTAGATTATTACCACAAAATAAAACATTTAAAAAATCGAGTTGTCCCTGCTTTTCTATAAAAAAACGAAACAAAAGGAGATTCCAGTGAGGCACTAACACTGGAAGTGAAGGGGGCAATTACTTATAAAAGCACTTACATTATTTCTTCATTTATAACTCATGTATTTTTTTTTAAACTGTAACGTTGTTTAAATCATAATATTTACAGTCATTTTAGGTTTTAGGGTTTGTTGACATTCCATCGTCATAGCAATGAAGTTGTAAAATTGGCTGTAACTTTACACAGAAGCTGCGTCCCAAATGAAACACTATGCACTTAAAAAAATATACTATGCACTCAGCCACGTAGTGTATGATTTTTTTTTTTACTACACGGAAGCATTCGCTGTTTTACAGCTGATGGAAGGGTCGTTTCAAGCACATGTGATATGTAGCCACTAGCTTTAGCGCGATAGCCAACCTCAGTTCAACATATGTATCTTCATCCACGTGCATTCTCACACAGCTTGGGGTGATGGTAAAGCATTCAACTTGCATTTGTAAGGTGCTGTGTCCACTGACGTTTTGCTAGCTGCTACATTCTTCATTGTTTACAATTGTTTTATCAGACCAGCAGCGTAGCCAGTTAACTCAAGCCGTGTGCACTGAGTGCATGTAGTGTTCAACATTCCACACTCCATTCTGACAGTTGAAAAAGTGCATCATCCGGGTACATAAAGTACATTTATTTTTGTTTCACTTTCAGTGTAAACATCCCACTACTTACACTACAAAATGACGTAGAATAGTGCAGAAGTGTTCGGTTTGTTACGCACCAAGAAAGGCTAGTAAGCCAATTTATCACACTAAATTAATGTTTAAATGCATATTGTTTATGTCTAGTGGCTATAGGTATCACGATCCCCTGTTGTCTGCCCTGTGTTTCACTTGTCATAAACTACACTTCCCATAATTCCCTGCCCTCATCACTGCCTATGCACTTCATTGTTCTCACCTGTGGTTAATGATGATCAAATTAACCACAGGTGAGAACAATGAAGCGCATAGGCAGTGATGAGGGCAGGGAATTATGGGAAGTGTAGTTTATGACAAGTGAAACACGGGGCAGACAACAGGGGATTGTGACAATAGGTCAACTTTTGAAAAAGTGAGTATTTTAATGTTCAAAAACTGGCCCCCATTCACTTCCATTGTAAGTGCCTCACTGTAACCTCTATTTTCCTTTTTTAATGATAAAGGGACAAGTCAAAATACATTTTTGTGGTAATCAACATTATGCCACAAATGCTGTCGATTGACCTTAACTTGTATTGAACCCGGAATATTCCTTTAACCACACGCATGTATTGTGATTTCAGTAAAATATTTTCTTGTTAACTTTAGTAATAATATGTTTGGTGTAGCATATTGTTATGTTACTCATACTAGTATGTATCGCCTACTGTCCACAGTAGTTTATAAAAATGCAATCGACTTGGCATTACATTTCCATTGTGACACATCAGCCATAAGTATTTTTCACACAAAATTTGATTAAAAATGGGCCATGGTCATATTAGTTTGTCCAATGGGATAAAAACTATACATATTTATAAAATATTTAATGGCTTCATAAGTGTCATATGATGTAATCATCAAGTAAAAGGGATTAAAGGTGTGCTCGGTAATTTGTTCCTCAAGTTTTACTCCTAAATAATTGAATTGCTATTTTTAAATGTATATAATGATGACTCACATGAGACGAAGACTTCAGTCGTATCAGTAACCTTATAATAGCTGTTTTATTCTACATGGGATAGGGTCCCCTCATGTGGGCTGCCATTTTAGAATCACATGACCAACCGAATACTACTTGCATAATCTCAGTTACCTTCCTGATGTTATTAGACACTTTCACTGGTGGAAATTAATTATGACTGACTATGAATAGTGATTTTCTACAGTGGCATATTTAAAGGATAAGTTCAACCAAAATTTTAATTCTCTTATTACCCTCATGCATCCCAGATGTGTATGACTTTCTCTCTTCTGCTGAACACAAACAAAGATTTTAGAAGAATGTCTCAGCTCTGTAGGTCCTTACAATGCAAGTGAATGGGTGCCAACATTTTTAAGCTCCAAAGTCCACAGAAGGGCAGCATAAAAGTAATCCTTAAGACTCCAGTGGTTAAATCCATATCTTCTGAAGTGATATCATAGGTGTGGATGAGAAACTGATTAATATTTAATTTATGGGCTGAAATATGTGCCACCAGAAACTGAATTTGAACCATTTATATTTGAATTTGAATGGCTAAACTTGAATAATTGCATTGAAAATCTGAATTTGAATCACATAATTTGAAATTGTATTGTTTAATTAAAATTGAATTTATTCAAAAACTGAATCTGAATTGTATCATTTGAAATTGAATTTATTCGTTTGGAACTGAAGTCCAATAAAATTTGATCCTCACTGAAAATTAAACTCTCTATATATCTTCACATTCACTTCTCACAATTCAGATTCAGTTCTCAAATTCAATTTCAAGTTACTGAGACAGACATCCGGGTAGTTGGAGGATGAAGGAAGAGCAATCGAGCGCAGATCGATAGATAGCGTTCATTGGCGCACAGGACTCCTCTTGGGCCAATCAGCACCAATGTTTTGGAGCACAGTACGTTACCCGCCATGAAACTATGGAATTACGATTGTGTCAATAATAATGAATGTAACTTTATAAAACTGAACGTAACTTTATAAAACTGAACGTAACTTTTTCAGAAACTATCAAAAATATTCCATTACAAAAGAAGAAAAACACAATTAAAATGAAAAAAATGAACTCAGTCGCACGAACTTATCAGGCTCTTCAAATATGCTTCATTTTTTGTTAATGTTTTTCAAAGATTCATTTTCGCAAATCGTGGATTCTGAATACATTGCCACAGATTTCGCTTATGCTTCGCAGTTTTTCGTTTGCTGTTTTGAGACAAACCTCTCGTGGGGGTGGGCTTAACAGTGATCTACTCTGATTGGATAGTGAACTTTTGATGGACAGGTGCTCTCTGACCCGGATGTACAGACGTCACTCAGTGGTGCGCATATTGGAAAGCTCTCGCGGTGATTTGTTGTATTACTTACTAACAATATGTAAATAATATTTGACCTATAATTATATAATTTTATATTATATGAGACCTTCGATCGTCTAATAATCGTCTTCGATCAGTCTGTAAAGATGAGCTCTCAGGAGAGACACGGAGCGGCATCATCTTCCTCCTCCTCTTGTTTTTTATTTATTTTTTTTTATTATTTTTTTTAATGCAAAGAACAGGAACATACAAAAGAGAAAGCATACGTACATCACATAATATCAACCAAAACAATAAAGAAGACAAAAATAAATAGAAAAAAATATAATAATTAAAAAAAAAAAGATAATAATAATAATGTATATAACAATAAAAGAAGAGGTAGGGCATTACATCACACACAAATGTTCACATGAATAGATCAAATGCAGTGCAGATTATAACAGTCCTTATGGCTTTCTTATTAGTAGATACTGAAATCAAATTTAGATAATTTTCTATTTCTTTTAAGAAGACAGAGAAGATAGGTTTACAGTTTAAAAATTTGCATTTGTGAATATAGAATTTGCTGAGGAAAACAATTAAATTAATAACAAAACAGACATTTTCGTTTGTGGGGTCTGAATCAAAATACCCAAATATAATGTTTCTCATATGTATTGAGAAGCCTGGCAAAATCTTACACTTGATAAAAACATCAATATCATTCCAGAGCTTCTGAGTGTAATGACACGACCAAAATAAATGAACCACTGTTTCATCAGAATTCACACAAAAAGAGCATGTTAGCTCAATGTCAGATTTAAATCTTTGTATAAATTTCTTAACAGGATAGAACCTGTGTATCAACTTAAAGGACATTTCTTTCACTTTATTTGTGAGAATGAATTTCTGCTGTAAAGACCAGATTTTTTTTTCCAATTAAGGTTACCAAACAAATTATTCCAAAAGGAAATAACAGGTGGAACAGAAATCAAATCCTTAAGAAATAAAGATCTTATAGTTTTTAGCTTTCGACTCTGAAAAACAGATTTGACCAACAGAAGTATCACAAGGTTTAGGAAAGGATGCAAAAAGCATACATAAACCAGAGGAAATAGCACCCATTACTGTAGCAAATTCGTTTGGGGTTACTGGTATTTGGTATTCAGAAAGAAATTCTGAATATCTGAATAAAAGACCTTGCTTATTAAACAAATGCTCCACTCCTCCTCCTCTTGTCCTTCAAGGCAGCTTGAAGTAAGTTCGTGTTACTGAAGTAACCAATAACATCGATAAAAGTTTTATTCATGTAACGTTACAGTGTGCAACAGTTCTGGCTTTATTTTGCAAATTTATTGTTTAACCACTTCAGCTCTGCAGGATATTTTGAATTTTTTAGAGAATTAGGCATATCTGAATTTAAAAGAGCGTCCTGCCCACATACATTGGAGTAAATGGACAGAAATTGTCTAATTTTACAGAAAACACTCTAAATTTCAACACAGTGGTGGAATATTGCATATATTTTATTATATTTATTCACAATGTTTTGATAAACACATATAAAATATCATATTTTTAATAATTTTTTAATAATTTTTTTATTGTCATTCACAAGTTTGCAATGCACTGATGTCATGTCATGATGTTATGTAGTTTGATTGTTTGCTCTTTTGCACAGTTATTATATTCAAGGACGTGTCAATGTAGACAGTGCAGATATCAAACTGGTCTTTATTCTACAGCAAGGCAGAAATCTTGGTGCAGATGCTGCATCTGCATCTGTACATAACAACCTTGAAATTCTTAACCAGTCGCTCGGGAATACCAGCACAAGGCAGGGTCAGCAGCAGTCCGTTCAGCAGTGGGGGCAGAGTCAAACAGTGGACCAAGATATGGCCAGGTTTCAGTTTTGCAGTCATGACAATGACAAAACAGCAACATTTTATTTAGCATGCATTTACAATACAACAATAAATTTGCAAAATAAAGCCAGAACTGTTGCACACTGTAACGTTACATGAATAAAAGTTTTATCGATGTTATTGGTTACTTCAGTAACACGAACTTACTTCAAGCTGCCTTGAAGGACAAGAGGAGGAGGAAGATGATGCCGCTCCGTGTCTCTCCTGAGAGCTCATCTTTACAGACTGATCGAAGACGATTATTAGACGATCGAAGGTCTCATATAATATAAAATTATATAATTATAGGTCAAATATTATTTACATATTGTTAGTAAGTAATACAACAAATCACCGCGAGAGCTTTCCAATATGCGCACCACTGAGTGACGCCTGTACATCCGGGTCAGAGAGCACCTGTCCATCAAAAGTTCACTATCCAATCAGAGTAGATCACTGTTAAGCCCACTCCCACGAGAGGTTTGTCTGAAAACAGCAAACAAAAAACTGCGAAGCGTAAGCTGAAATCTGTGGCAATGTATTCAGAATCCACGATTTGCTAAAGCGAATCTTTGAAAAACATTAACAAAAAATGAAGCATATTTGAAGAGCCTGTTAATTCGATGCGACTGAGTTCATTTTTTCATTTTAATTGTGTTTTTCTTCTTTTGTAATGGAATATTTTTGATAGTTTCTGAAAAAGTTACGTTCAGTTTTATAACGTTACATTCATTATTATTGACACAATCGTAATTCCATAGTTTCATGGCGAGTAACGTACTGTGCTCCAAAACATTGGTGCTGATTGGCCCAAGAGGAGTCCTGTGCGCCAATGAACGCTATCTATCGATCTGCGCTCGATTGCTCTTCCTTCATCCTCCAACTACCCGGATGTCTGTCTCAGTAACTTAAAATTGAATTTGAGAACTGAATCTGAATTGTGAGAAGTGAATGTGAAGATATATAGAGAGTTTAATTTTCAGTGAGGATCAAATTTTATTGGACTTCAGTTCCAAACGAATAAATTCAATTTCAAATGATACAATTCAGATTCAGTTTTTGAATAAATTCAATTTTAATTAAACAATACAATTTCAAATTATGTGATTCAAATTCAGATTTTCAATGCAATTATTCAAGTTTAGCCATTCAAATTCAAATATAAATGGTTCAAATTCAGTTTCTGGTGGCACATATTTCAGCCCATATTAATTCCCTTTCTTTCACTTTCACTTTCTTCTGTAGGTCTATACAATGCAAGTGAATGGTGGCCAGATGGTATTTAATGTCTTCTGTAGGGATCCAATGGGTTTTGGGTGAGAACAGACTAAAATGCAGTTCCTTTTTCCCTTTAAATCTTGACAGCTGTTGAGATACAATGTAAAAAAAAAAAGCTTAATTGCCTGAAAAGAATGCTTAATTTTCTTTATGCACTATATATGTACAGTACTGTGCAAAAGTTTTAGGCACTTGTGAAAAATGTTGCATAGTGAGGATGTCTTCAAAAATAATGACATAAATAGTTTTCATTTATCACTTAATGTCATACAAAGTCCAGTAAACATAAAAAAGCTAAATCAGTATTTGTTGTGACCACCTTTGCCTTTAAAACAGCCCCAATTCTCCGAGATACACCTGGACAGTTTTTCTTGGTTGTTGGCAGATAGGATGTTCCAAGCTTCTTGGAGAACTTGCCACAGTTCTTCTATCTATTTAGGCGGACTCGATTGCTTCTGTCTCTTTATGTAAACTCAGACTGACACAATGTTCTTAAGACAAATGCTTTTGTGAAACACCGTATGTGTCTAGGACTTCTGCGCAGTACTGTGTGTGTGTATATATATATATATTAGTATTTTTTTCCCTCCATATTGATTTGTGGTTAAATATGACCAGGACATTTTCTTGACAGGTTTTTTGCGAATCATCCAAGATCTCATGTATGGATGTACAACCATGTTTCATACTATTGTTCATATATGTTTAGTGTTGCATACTGTGCACTGTTTATCACACAGTTTAAAAGTATACAATGTATACAATGGAGGATGAAGTATATCGCTTTAGTCGCTAGATTTCTATGGTAACATATAGCCATGATTTTCAAGTGTTTTGATAAAGCTCATCAGTTGGCTAAGTAACATTCACCATAAGCACAGGACATACTGTACATGTGATATTTTAACTCAAACAGAAATGACATTTTTGAAATGTTGAGCTTAGTATTGGCCTCTCTAAACAGGCTGATACTAGATGGCTTTATCAATCCTTAATTAAAAACAAAGGAAAAACTTAAATGATTTTATAATAATGGGCCTCCTCCTACTATAAACAAAAACTATCAGCTGTTTGCAAAGTTATTTGTGGTGCTTTCCTTGTGGCTGCAGATTTTCATAAAAGAAAAATACTGCATTTACATCCCCAAGTTATGGATGTGAATACGTCTGTGCAAGAACTCATTTCCTAAATGCTAAACACTCCCTGAGGAAAAACTAATATTTACCAATTTCGCCCTATTTTATGGTCTCTTATCAACTGATTAAGTACACTAGAGTACCTCTACAGCACAAATGAGCCTGAATCTGTGAAAAACCTGCTTATTTACCTTTTTTGTCTTTAGACAATTTCACTATTACTTCAGAGGGTTTAATCCAGTTCACAAAAGGGCATAAATGTAGGTAATTTTGATGTTAAATAAAACACCAAAGGCTGTTCTTATCCACTTGTCCTCACAGAGATTTAACACCCAAAAATATTTTTTGATGACTATGTTCTCTATTATTCTGGCAGGCTGCCTTAGTTATGACTAAAAATAATACATAATGGATGTACATTATGTAGAGTGGTGGCCAAAAATATTGGCACCCTTATAAATACGAGTAAAGAAGGCTGTGAAAAAAATCTGTTAATAAATATTTTTCTCCAAAACATGTTGGCCACAATTATTGGCACCCCTAGACATTCTTATGAGTGCAATATATCTGAAGTGTATTCCCATTAATGTTTAAAACATTTTAGTGCACCCAGGTGACTAGGAACCTGTTTCACAGGGGTATAAATATGAGGTAACACACAGGCCAAATTACCTTAATCGTCAATCACAGTGGGTTAGACTAAAGAATATAGTTCTGATGTGCGGCAAAAGGTTGTTGAGCTTCACAAAATGGGATATGTCTATAAGAAAATAGCCAAAGCATTGAAAATGCCCCTTTCCACCAACAGGGCAATAATGAACCCCAATCAACCCCTAATAAGTCCCAATCAACTGGAGATCTTAAGAATCTGTCTGGAAAAGGACGTGTGTCTATATTGTCTCCACACGCAGTGAGGAGGATGGTGGTCAGAGATCAAAGGAGAATTGTAGATATTAGTTGGGTCTTTGGGTCAGAAATCATCAAATGTTGTTTGGGAGAATTCACCAGAAAAATCATCTGGATGCTTTTTTTTATGCAGGATTCAAAATTAGTGTTTGTTTATAATATTCATTTATATATATATATATAATAATAATAGTAAAATATGTAGTCAATCAATGTGTCATTTTTTACGTTACAAATAGATTGGTAGTAAAGACAGTGCAGTGCATTACCTTCAACAAACAGCAGAGGACGCAGTTTCGCATATTAAACTTTACGGAAGTGAGATCAATCTCTGCGACAGTCCTTTCTAGAATAAATCATTCGTATTTCATAGGCATTGTCCAGGAACTGCCTGTCAATGGCATTTGTCTGTCCTAACACTGTTATATGCATATGCTTGTAAATTTAAACATTTCGTTATATTGCTAAGCCTTTGCCTCACTTAAATTGAATTGTGTCAATGCATTCAAAATCAATTCATGCAATTTATCTTCCATTATTTAGAGCGATTGGGATGAAACACAGCTGATCCCAGAGCAAGAGTGTAAAAGCAGTCATAAAGGGATGATGCTGGGTTTTTCACAGCCTTCTTTGCTCATATTTACCAAGGGCGTCAATATTTCTGGCCATCACTGTATATATACTAAACTGCACGGCTAGTCAGTAAATCACTCCCATGATACCTCAAAGTTTTGTGAACTTCCTATACTGGCGTTCTGTTTCACGTCATTCTTGATTGATACATTTTTTTTAAGACTCCTAGCAGCCTAGTTAAGCATTAAGCAAGTCATCCATTTCCTGTCAAATTCATCCATTTCCTGTCAAATTCAAGAGGCATTAAAACTAAAACGCATTCGCCATGCAAATATCTACTCTAACAGTGAGCTTCAATGTAGCTTTTTACTATATTCAAACTCATTTGCAGAATGCATCACTTTATCAAACTCCAAATTTAGACATGGCTTTTAAAGAAAACTGAAAGAGAAATATTATATTTAAGAAAGGGGTTTGATCCATGTGTCTTGTTATATAAAGGACACCATTGCTACCTGTAAACCATGAAAGTAAATCCATTCTAAAGATTAAATGCACATTTAATGCAATCTGAAATAGTGTTTTGGATTGAGAAGTTTCAATCCAAATGAAGGTGACCTAGAAACTAGTGGGTTACTAGGACAACATTCCTGTTTTATCACCAATATGCCCTTAGGCAAAGCACATAACCCCAGGTCACCAATATATAGGGACCGTCCGTGCATTCAATTGGCATGTTTTCAGTCGTTTTGGTCAAAAAATAGCTGCCAAATAACAGTTTTTAGTTTTTTCAGAAAGCGATGACAACTAGGCTACACAAATGCAATAAAAGTTCTGGCTATCCTTACCCCTATGTGCAGGAAGGAGACCGTTACGCTACCTTGGAAATTTCACCCAGGGAAGTGTTATATTACAGCATCTTGCACCAGTTAGTATGAAATTACTAACACCAGATGTTACCATGTGTTAAAAGTACCTCAGAAATGGTTGAACAGGCACTCAGTAAATTTTTTCTCATTCAAAATGTCCCCTAAAATGTAATTGCATTTGGAACATACTGTATGAATAAAATCAAGACTCCAGTCATATCAGTAACATTATAAAAGCTGTTTTATTCCACAGGAGAGGGTCTCCACATGGGGGCGGCCATGTTGGAAATACATGAACAGCTGAAAACGACTTGATTAATCTCAGTAACCTCCCTGTTATTGGACACTTTCACTCATGGATTAAAGTCATTATGGCTTACTATAAACAGTGAATTTTTACTATAAATAATGTGTTTGAATGATAATACATCCAGGCCACTAGGTGTCACTGTAAGTCCAAAATGACAAGAACAAAAACTGAGTGCACTGAAGCTGTGCTGTAAAGATTTAAATTAAAATATTTAATGAACATAAATTGAGAACATTAAGGATACATTGGTTGCTTTTAGTCATTGTATTAATTTTATCCTAGAATAAAATTTTTATGTAGGTGAAAATGTATTGTTAAAAAATGAAAACAACATATAGTGAACACGCTATGTACATGCAAACCCTTACAAAAATGTATTAATGCCATACCCCCATGAAAAGGCAGATTTATGCTGGTTTGGGGGGGAGGGGGGGTATGCCCCTGAAATTACAAATATTGGGGAGAAAATGTATAGTGTAATCTTCTGTGTTTTATTTGTAACCTATATTTCTTAATATTGTATTATAGGCCTATATAGAGATATTCTTGCATAAAACATAAGATATAATTACTCAAATAGATCATGTCTGTTAAAAGGTCTTTGAACCAAAAACACTTACTATAAGTTTCAGAACTCAAACCTTCCTCCTCCCTGCAAAGAAACCTTTAACACCTTGATTTCAGATTTAGCACTAAATGCAGGTCTCAACAAGTTCTATAATGTTTGTATTCAGATCACAAAAACCACATATGAAGGTAGTCAAAAAAGCATGTGGCCACATCGCATTATGCGTCCCGGACAGCAGTGAAGCGACTCCCCTCATCTGCCAATTAACCACTGTGCTAAAACAAGAGTGTAAACTTTGCCGATTACGAGCGGATTTTGAAGTAAACAACCATCCGATCGGAAAAATCGGATGGATGATCTGTTGTCATGGAACAGATACCCTCCACATGAAATCCAAACACATGTAGTCACAGGAGACCCATTTAATCGACCAGTTGTAAACAGCGATGTGTCTCGCCTGATCACATGTGATCGGATCACTCGAGACGCACCTCCAGGTGAAATGGGCACAAAAATAGCATTTGTTGAAGTCAATCTTCCAAAACAACTCATTCTATGCTTCCTCCACAATGTGATGTCACACTGAGGTATGTATTTGCATCTGACCTCCTCCACAACAAAACATCAATGCCTACTTAACCTTATGACCTCCGTCACCCCCATCCTGTAGTGGTGAGCAGTGAGATGGCAAGGAGAGAGCAGGTCAGTCAAGAGCAGAGAGCCAATCAGAACAGTGGGCGTTTACTGTCAATCCTTAAAGGAGAAGCAGCACCAAAAACGAGTGTTTATGACAGAGGGCCAGAATGAGGATGGAGAATTATCATGTTTTACAATATGACCCTTTTATTTATTTATTTTTTGCAAC
Organism: Xyrauchen texanus; assembly: GCF_025860055.1. Classification (NCBI taxonomy): domain Eukaryota; kingdom Metazoa; phylum Chordata; class Actinopteri; order Cypriniformes; family Catostomidae; genus Xyrauchen; species Xyrauchen texanus. Next base: position 13,813,039 of record NC_068285.1, on the reverse strand, counting down.
AAAAAAAAAAAACTTTACACATTTTATAAGTTAACCTGAAGGAACATATACAAAAAAAAAAAAAAAAAAAAAAAGGCATGTCATGACTCCCTGTAATAAATTGGTTAAATTTAAGTATTTTACATTCTTATTATTATTGTATTTTTTTTTTTATATTTTTGCCATAATAAAGGTTTTTAAAAAATGCAGGGGGGGCGGGGGGTAATTTCTTACCTTGATTTTTCTGATTAAACTAGCTGATAAAAGGACAACTTGCTATTGTAAAGGAAGGAAAACAGAGATGTGAACGAGCAGTTTTTTTGTTTTTTGGTATTGCATAATGAACTAATATAGTCCTATCCGTTTATCATTGTGTGACTCCACTCGAATTACGTCCCCTTTTCTACTAATATAACTAAGCATTTATTTAATCACTAGTGGTTTTCAACCTCCGTGAGAGTCTTGCCATTTTGCGACAACGAGCTGGTTTACGTTATTTCGTGTTGTCATATGTCAATCGACCACGAGATGTCGCCACTCCACTTAAAGGTGTAAATGCGTTGTGAAATGTGAATTACAGGGATTTAAAATTAGTGTTTGCTTATAATATTCATTTTATAAAATAATAATAATCATATTAATAGTAAAATATGTAGTCAATCAATGAGTCATTTTTGACGTTACAAATAGATTGGTAGTAAAGACAGTGCAGTGCATTACCTTCAACAAACAGCAGAGGACGCAGTTTCTCATATTAAACATTACGGAAGTGAGATCAATCTCTGCGACAGTCCTTTCTAGAATAAATCATTCGTATTTCATAGGCATTGTCCAGGAACTGCCTGTCAATGGCATTTATCTGTCCTAACACTGTTATGTGCATATGCTGGTAAATTTAAACATTTCGTTATATTGCTAAGCCTTTGCCTCACTTAAATTGAATTGTGTCAATCCATTCAAAATCAATTCATGCAATTTATCTTCCATTATTTAGAGCGATTGGGATGAAACACAGCTGATCCCAGAGCAAGAGTGTAAAAGCAGTCATAAAGGGATGATGCTGTTTTTTTCACAGACCCAAAAGGATTCATAAATAAATTAGATGCATAAACAACAAGGCTCGGTCCATATCCCTTTTCTCTGGTGTTCGCTTCTCGGATTACACCATTTGTGTTGTGCACACTTCCATTTCTTCTTTTATATTCAGTGAGAGAACCACTAAACACATGCAGAGCAGCTTAATTAGAAAAGTAATGCATACCTAAGTAGTTTTCTCTTAAAAGCCTTACATTATGTGAAATCCAATTAGCTTTTATATGATACTTCTGGTACAAAGATCATTATAAACTAAATTATGACTGTTTTCGGTGCATTTTATTTTACTAACATTATAACTTGACATCAAAGAAAATAACAGAATTATTAAAGTTGTATGATATGACCCCTTAAAAGGTAACAGGGTGTATAGCTTCGATGTAAAGGCCTACTAGCCTGCAGTTTAATAACTTCCTGCAGTGAAATGAGAATATATTTCCAATTTGGAGTGGCATTAATAATTTAGAAGTGTGGTTCGGTCTCCAAGTAATGAAACAATTATTAATTATAGACTGGATAATGTCTCATATGTTTAACATGGTGCAGCTAGAGCCATTTTAATCACATAACAATACCATATTAACCCTTAATATCTATCATAACCTTAAATACAAATGATTGGAGTGATTACAGTCCTTCTTATATTTTTTATGAATCCAAATCATGTTGCTCTACTCAGATTATTAACACCATAGGGCCTGATCATGCCTAATTAAGTACATCAGTGCTGCATCAGCTGAGGTTAGTCTCCATGGCGAATCCCTCAGTTTTGTTCTGAATGATTGATATAGTAAATGCATTTGAATGTCAGTGAACACTAATGAGCATAACGGAGACCGGTTCGATGTCGGCAGAATGATCCTATTGGGTTGTTTCTAATACAGCCACACTACATTATACTTTTATTGAGTCCAAATAATCAGAGACAGCACCTGCTACGGCAGCTGCCAAAGGAAATAGTACAAAATCATGACATCTAATTAGTGACACATAGAAACAATGCAGGTGGACACCTGTGAGAAATGTATTGTTGTGCAGTTGAAAACAAAGTGTTAAGAAGGCTTTCACTGAATGTTCAACCATTTTCATCTGAATCCTTTAACAGTTGCATTGCTAATTTTTGTCCAGCCTCCCTTTCTGTTTAAATTTAGCATACTGGAACTTTTTTCTCTCTTTCATTCTCTAGCTCACACTTTCTAGGATGGTTTAAAAAAATCTTGTGTTGTTTTCAGAGAAATCTAATATATATATATATATATTAGGGCTGTCGATTTAACTTTTAACTTCAGTGCGATTCATTTTATTAAAAATGACGCGTTAAAAAAATTAACGCAATTAATCGCACTGCCCCCGGACCGTAATAAGGAAGATTCCTGAGAAATGCAAGCATGTAGTCCCACCTGTTTACTCCAGAGGGCAGTAAGTGAAATTTCAACTGTGTGGCAACGCGCAGTTTATACAGTGAAGAAAACAATCAGACAGCACAACACAGACATGCGTTACGTTCTTGCGTTCAAAACACTTGATGAGCGCAAATGTGAACTAAGGGATCTCTAGATGTGTTCTAAGTATTAAACTATATTTAATCTGACACAGTGACGTAAAATGTTTATTTTTATGACGCAATGCGCCCGAGACGCTAGACAAGCATGTCTGACATAGGTGTTCATTGACGGGTCCTTAAACAAGCCCTCATAATAAATCTCCAACTGATTGACAAATTCACTTGTGTAATGGATTGATGAACTGTGTGCCAATGATTGACTTATGATCAATAATATGGTAGTAAACAATACATTGTATTCTAAAGCCGCTTTTTGTATCATCTTATTAATGATGAACTCTTCAATGCCACGAATGAATGTAATGCACTTTAATTATCTGAATATTTATATATATATATATATACTTTTTTAAATATTTAAAGATAACTATGTATAATTATTTCATCATTATATTTTTAATTATTGTTATATGAGGGGCTTTCTCAGCAAATATTTGTATATGCGACTAAATGTGATTAAACGCGATTAATTAATCGGGACACCATGTAATTAATTCGATTAAAAATTTTAAGCGATTGACAGCCCTAATATATATGACCATGAATAAGATTTTTTTTTATTTGTTATTTAGGCTTTGATTAGGCAATGGAACGATCCCATTTATTCTCTTCTGATCCGATTCTACATTATTTTATTATAAATTAGGAAAACAAAAATACAATTACATAAGTGCATGTGCAAAATTTGCAATTTGTTTTTATTGTAATTTCTAATAATAATAATAATAATAATAATAATAATAATAATAATAGTGCTGCATGAGTGCTCCAGGAAGTCAGTGTTTGAGTGTTTGTTTGAAGGCTAATTTGTTGGCTTCTCATTCAACATCTGGTAAAAGTGCCAACGCCGTTCTCAATGCATGTTATAGGCAGACCAACTACGCTGAGCAGCGCATCACGAGTCTCTGCACATGTTTATGTGTTTGTCGGCAGTTTCAGTAAAGCGTGGTGCCAGAGACTACTAGCTGTGCATGCTGACTGTATATTTATTTTTAAACACAGTTTTTTGCAATTCACAAAGCTTTTGGATGACTGTAAGTGCCTGAATAAAATGCACAAGTTATACAGACTTGAAGCATGACACTAACGTCAATGACTAACATGCGGTATCTGATTTGGATTGGGCTCGCTGGACCGATACCCGATCAGGGTAAAAACGTCAGAATCAGACCCAATATCAATCCGGGAATCAGACCGGTGCCATCCCTAAAATATATTATTTAATTTCTTATTTTACAATAGCCATATTTTTGCAGTGAGATTACTTCATTAATCCCCAAGCAGATGTGTTTGTAAAAAGTAAACTATGCCCTTGCAGTTACAGCACCTGCACTCATATAAATTGGGTATAAAGTCTGATTGAATTTCCTACATGTGGCTTTTTCTGACTGCAGCCTAGTCAGTCAAAACCCAATGTTTAGTTTAATTTAATTCACTAAAAGCATTTTGTCAAACAACAACTGAACATTACAGTTAAAGGTACACTCAGTAACTTTTGTCTTTGTGTCATCTTGGACTTACACTGACACCTCGCAACTTGGATGCAACATCATTCAAAATAACTAGTTTTCCGTTTCAGATGCCATTGTAGAAATGTACTATTCATAGTCAGCAAATATTACTTTAATAAACGAATGAACGTTTCAAATAAAGGGCGGTTACTGAATTTGCACAAGTAGTATTTGGTCATGTGATCCTCATGGAAATTGGTACTTTAGTTTACCAAAGTGGCATTCAACTGATCACAAAGTATAGTCAGGACATTACTGATGTAAAAAACAGCAACATCACTATTTGAAAAAACAGGACCCATTTCCAGCAGCCATCACTTATTAATGCTAAATTGCTAATTTGGTACTAGAAAATCACTTGCCATTATATCAAACACAGCTGAAAGCTATTTGGTTCATTAAATGAAGCTTAACATTGTCTTTGTGTTTGTTTTTGAGTTGTCACAGTATGCAATAGACTGGCATGTCTTAAGGTAAAAAATGTCAAAAAATAAACAGCTTTCTCTAGAAACTCGTCAGTCAATCATTGTTTTGAGAAATGAATACAATGCTTGAAATTGCCAAAAAACTGAAGATTTCACACAAAGGTGTACACTACAGTCTTCAAAGGACAACTCTAACAAGGACAGAAAGAGATGTGGAAGGCCAGATGTGCAACTAAACAAGAGGATAAGTACATCAGAGTCTCTAGTTTGAGAAATAGATGCCTCACATGTCCTCCGCTGACAGCTTCATTGAATTCTACCCGCTCAACACCAGTTTCATGTACAACAGTAAAGAGAAGACTCAGGGGTGCAGGACTTATGGGAAGAATTGAAGAAAAAGACACTTTTGAAACAAAAAGAAAAGGTTGGAGTGGGCAAAGAAACACAGACATTGGACAACAGATAATTGGAAAAGAGTGTTATGGATATTAAGCCCATTGAGGTTTTGTGTGATCAGCTAGACTGTAAGGTGCATGAGAAGTGCCCGACAAGACAGACACATCTATGACAAGTGCTACAGGAAACTTTTTTTTCTAATTTAATAGTAATTTTTATAGTATGATTTAACCCCTTCACGAACCCAGTCAGGAAGGCAGTTTATTTGTAATGAAAGTGCCTGTGACTTCTGGGAAAAACAACAGTCTGAATGCTGGTGGTTGTGTAAAAAGTCAGAGAGCCTGCACTTAAAAAGAGGGGCATAAGTACATGTTTGGCTAATGAAATTGCAAGCGGTCTAGACAGAGATGACTTGCTATGAGAGAGACGTTACTTCCAGGTTGTAAAACCTTGCGATTGTGTTTTGAGAAGATCTGCTACACAACATGTGTCTTGTAAGGACACACCATTCGTCCATGCCCATGAAGAGGCCACACCTCTAGCTTAGTGTACTTTAACACCAGTTGGGCAATTTGCACCCTGCGACTTGTAAGCCAGGGCAACGCATCAACAATCCAGTGAGAAAGTCTTTGCTTGGAGATGGACATTTCTTTTGTGTGTCATCCACAGCACACAAAGAGCTGAAACAGTCTGATTTGGTGGCTGCGCTCAACATATATCTGTAGCGCTTGCAAAGGGCATAACAAATGCAAGGACTGTTCCTCATCTGAATTAAAAGGAGGAGGGACAAAGGCTTAATGGTGAACCACCTGCGCTCTGAAAGGTGTGGTTAGAACCTTTGGCACACAGCCTTTTCTGTGTTTGACAGTGGTTTTTGAAAGACCCAGACCAAACTCCAAATTGTCAACTGACTGTGCTTACAAATCACCAACCCGTTTTACTGAGGCCAAAGCCAGCAGTAATGCGATCTTAAGAGAAAGCACACACAATTCAACATAGTCCAGAGGCTCGAAGGGTGGCCTAACGAGCACTTTTAGGACCAAAGTTAGGTCCCAAGTTGGGACTGTAGCTGGGTGATGGGGATTTAACCACCCTGCCCCCTTAAAGAATTATGATTAGATCATGTTTGCCTATAGAGTTGCCAGCTTCAGGTGCATGATATGCAGATATAGTCGCCAATTAAACTTTGAGCATTAATGGAATGAGCCCTGCGTCCAATCGCTCTTAAATAAATGTATGAATTTCAGGTCTTTGCCGTGTGAAAAGAACCAATTAGTGAACACATTTCATTTCAGTGCATAAAGGCGTCTCATGTATGGTGCTCTAGCATGTAAAATGGTGTTAATATCCGACTGAGCCAATTCTGGGTTGTCCGCTGTGCTCCGTCAAACTTCACAGCTCTGGTTGTGGATGCCAAATCGTGCCTTGTGTTTGAGAGAGAAAGACTCTCTTCAGCGGTATTTCCCATGGAGGCCTGTCTAGTACTTCTACCCTCTCCCAACATGAAACCAGGACCAGGACTGATTGGGCCATTTCGGCACAATTAACAGAACTGTTTCCATGTCCACTCAGACTTTGCTGATGACAGAATGGAGGCGGCGCACCGGGGGAAATGCATACTTGCGTTTTGCCGATCATACGTGGGCCAGCGCATTCTGGCAACTTATATATGCCACTACTGTTGTGTTGTCTGAACGAATCAGAATGTGGTGATTCATGATATAGGAATAAAAAGCTCTCAAAGCTAAGACAGACAATAGCTCTAGGCCAGCACTGTAGGAAAGAGTGCTTAAAACACTTCAGCTTGCACATGAGCATCTGTAAAATAAATTGAAGCGCAATAATTTTGATCAAATTAAAATTGTATTTGTGACGCAAGTAAAAACAGAACAGAAGCTATAATTGGGTAGCTATAAATGTAATTGCTTGATAAATAAAGAGTAATTTGTTGCATCACTTCATAAAAGGAAAATGTAATCAGGTTCTGATTATTGTGATGGGTCACACCCAACACTAACAGCAGCTCTGTATGTGCTTTGCAGTGTCACTGAATAGACGTCAAAAAATGATAAATATGTGAATGAGTAGAATATTTTGTATAAGATGCATCACTGTTCCATTATAAGAGATCTTTGTGAGTGAAATACCCTATGCTTTATTTACTTGTAGGGCTTACACAAGCACACCATAGAGCACAAATTATGATTAAAACTTGCATAATATTAAGCGTACAATATAAAGATTATGCATATTGGCAGTCTAGCAGCTTCTATCCCTTTCTAAAATTATAACAGGAATGTGGCCCGTGGCACCTTATATATTGCTGCACTTGGCCCCTGAGCATAAAACGTTTCGCACCTGTCCAGGTGTCGAAAGTTGGGCATCCATCACACACCGTGCCCCAACCTGTGTTGTATGCATCTGTGGTCAGTACTTTCCTTCATTCTATTTTGCCCAGCATAACCTTACCCTAACCCTGTTGGTAGAAGGCCAGCGCTGTCCATGGTGCTAGTTCAGCCAGACAGTGGCAAGTCACCACGATGTGAAAGCGCCCGAGGCTCCAGGCAATGCGAACATCACTTAAGTCAGTACTGGAGAGGTCTCATGTGTAACAGACCTAAAGGTATGACTGCGAATTCTGCCACCATAAAACCCAGCACTCTCTGAAATGACATCAGTGGAAATGTTTTTCCTGTTTGAACTGAGACAGACACCAAAGAATGGTTTGTACGTGCTCGTTCATGAGGTGCGCACACATGCTCACGAAGTTGAGACAAACTCCTAAAAAGGAGATTTACTGGCTGTGGGAAAGTGTGCTTTTCGCCAGTTGACATTAGACCTGATTTTCCTTATGGCAAAGCAGCAAGTCTCCATGTTCACTTAGTAGTGCCTCTGATTGGCTAGTAATATCCAATTGCTGAGGTAATTCAAAACATGCACACCGTTCATTTTCAACGAGGCGAGCACCGCATCGATACAATTGATGAGCATGCGGGGAGCCAGAGATAGACTGAAAAAAAAACTGAAAAAGGACTTTAAATTGATGCGCAGTGAATGAGTCAGGATTTTGTCAGTTCGTTATGAACTTCTGGGAAGAACGGGGCAGATCAGCGGAATGTGGTCACCTGACGGCATCCGGACTGCAAGAACCATTAATCAATTCAGATTTTTCAGGTTCCTCTGTAGGAGATCAATCGAGGCCAAGCTCTTTGACCACCTTTGAAAGGACGCAAAGCATCTCATTGTCAGTGGTATATACACGCTCCTGGCCCTTGCTGGGGGAGGGGGCAGCAACGTCCTCCATTGACCACTCGCCAGCTGCAGTGAGAGACATAACATAATCCTCAGCGTCAGAATAGGGCCTAAGCTCGTCACGCACATACTGTATTGGCAAATATGTAACATATGGAGAATGAGGGGCTCACATGGTGTGTGCCAACACGAGGTCCACTTCAAATTCTTCCTGCTCGCTCTCGCTGCCCCGCCATGCCTCCTTGTGTGATTGCTCTAGGATCACAGAAGACATGGATGGGAAGGCGTGGGAGGCTGAATCGTCCCTCAGAATGAGGGTGTGTCTTGAGACTCATGCCCTCACAGTAAGGGCAGTCTCTATGAGAGCCGTCTCTGCGTAGGCGCGGCCCAGACAGTGAATACAGCTCTCATGCTAATCTGATAGCGGGATGTGTCCCTCGTATAAGAAACACTTACGAATGACATCTTTAAAAAAGACAAAACACGTAAGCGGCTCTTCTAGACTTCTAGATGAGAGATGAATCGCTGTCTTAAAGGAAGAACATTTTGTGGAATGTGTTTGCGCATCTGCTTTTATACCGGAGAGCTTCGTGCCTAAAAGGGCGGGGCTTATTGACCATAGCCAATTTTAAAATTGCAGTTTTTGTAGAAGGGTTTCTACTAGGTCATATAGAAGGACACTCCCCATAGCGTCCGCTTCCTGATGAAGTGTCAAGTGTACGTAAGAGAACATCTTTTATAAGGTCTTCAACTCACGTGAGTGGTTATAATTTCAAACATATATTGCAAAATTACAATGCATTTCTTTAGCAGTACATCTTTATTTAAAGAGTAAAAAAATGACTGAGTGCACATTTAAAGCATTCAAAAAATTCAGTGGGGTGTGGGTTAAGCAGTTTATACAGTAGATTAATTTTGTTTAAATCAAAACTACCCCATTCCTTTCCTCTTTCAACATTTAACCTTCATATATATTCAATACATCTAGGTAAATGTACTCATACATACAGTATATGTTAATATAACTCATGAACACATAGCACCTACATGTATCCAACCTGTTTGTTTAGCTTCATCCATCCTTTTTGGCATCAGTACCCTCAATCCATTCTCCCTCCCACCATTCCTCTCTTTCTATTTCTCACACACACACACACACACACACACACACACACACACACAATCTTCACTTTTCTCATCAACCATCGTTGCCCCATCATTTCCCCGGTGACGGCTTCAGCAGTACCGTCGATAAACCATCACCATGGAAACAGCCCAGCAACAGGATGGCCCCTCACGGCCAATGAGAGCATGAGGTGTCCTGGATTCTCCTCCAATGGGGGCGGAAGGCCTAGTGAGCTCAAGGTGAATGCTCAGGGAGGTGTGAGCACACACTTCCTTTCTGGTATATTTAGCAAACAGCGGTGCTGCATCACTCGTCCTTTCATTCTCCTTTTCTTCCCTGTGCTTTTGATCATTTGGATGCAAAAGCACAATACACTTTTCTCTAGTAAAAGAAAATGCTGTATTCAGCAGTGTAGGTGTTACATGGAGTGATGTATGTAATTGGTTTGGTAGGCTTGGTATTCTGGAACAATACTAAAACCTTAAAGTTAGTATAAGGAGGCAGATTGTGCTGTTCTTTGTAAGGGATGGAATTTCTGAAAATATCAGTATCGGATCCCATAGAATTACTGTTACACATTACTGAGAACAATTTTCTTGCTTTTAGCAACACTTAGTTGACATATCACCAATGAACTGCTGCAATCTGTGCAATGAACCACTTAATTTCATTTAGTCACATAATTTTCATGAAGTATCCCCCGGTAAATTATGAATAGAAAAACCTGAGTAAACCCACCTTGTATGAATGCTTACACATGGTAAAGGGTTAATGAAGGGAAAAATAATGTCTTAATTCATACCTAAAAATGGCTATATTAAAGGGTTAGAGTAACTCTGTCCCCAGTAATCAGCTAAATCTGACAAACCTACCTTTGGTGATGTCCTTAAAGGTAACAATTATTCAGAAATAAAGTCAATAATGATTTTAAATTATTATTATTATAAAGATCTTTTCTTCCAGAAAACTGCTGTCGTCTGTTGGAGGTTGGAGGAGTGGCCGAGGATCAAGCCACAGCGTATCGGAGAAACGACGAGTAAGTGTTTTCTCTCTCTCTCTCTCTCTCTCTCTCTCTCTCTCTCTCCCACTGCCGCTCCGTGTTGGCCTTTCCCTCACTTTTTTTGAATGTTTTTGTTAATTTTGCACGATCGCTATTACGGCGTGTCGGTGTCACATTTATTTTTTTCCCTCCACTTTTCCCCTCCCTCATCCAGGTAGACAGGGATGACCTGCCGGCAGACGGGGCTTTAGGCACGCCCCTCCCCAGGGAAAGGGGGGTGGGGGGAACGTCATGCCTGGTTCTCCCCGGCCTGAGAGAACGAGGGAGGAATGTGAGAGGGTGGAGGGCAGGGCTGGGTCGTGATGCTACACACCCGGCCCCTAATCAGGATAATCAAGACTCCGAGAGGGATAAAGGCCAACTGGAAACGGCAGTGGGAGAGAGAGCGAGAGAGAGAGAGAGAGAGATTTACGGCAGCTGTCCGACACCTTTGTGTGTTTGTATTTTTGGTTTCAGTTCTTCATTAAAATATTATTTATATTGTCAAGCCGGTTCTTGCCTCCTCATTTCCATTAATCCCTTTACAGACATTTAGCTAGATACTCAATGATAATGTGTTGGAATGATGGCTGCTGGAAATGGGGCTTTTTTCAATAGCAATGGTGCTGTTTTGTAGATCAGTAATGTCCTGACTATACTTTGTGATCATCTGAATGCCACTTTGGTGAATTAAAGTACCAATATCCTTCTGAAACTTAAAAATCTGTACATTATTCCAGATTTTGGCCACCAGTGAATATATATGTTATTGTTAATAAGATTCTGTCTTGTATATCTCTTAATGACTGTTAGGAATACCAATCCTGCAATAAAAATTAAATCAAGGTCTAAAATAATGATAATAATGCTGTATAACTGCATGTGCTTTATCAGACATAGAAGACACATTTGAATATGTTGCATAGATTTGAAAATGAACCCGCATGAACATTCAAGTAAATATTCATAAAAAGCAACTAGTACAGAGGCAAAATCAATTTTGATGACATAATTCAGCCTACAGACAGCTACACAATGAAAGGAACAGATTGAGTCATTGCTTGTATAATGACCTTAAAATACAGAGAGGCAGAAGCTTTCAATGTTCACACATCTTCAGTATAAACAGTACAATCACTCAATCAACTGCAATTTAATAATGCACTATGTTGCTGAATATCCCTTCTGCATTCCATTGATGTGGAGCAAAATTGATTGTTTTAATGATGATGGATTTGTGTGTGTACTCTGTTTTAATAGGCAACTGTGTTTAATTTAAACACATGTCCATTGTTTGTGTGTGTGTGAGTGTTCTAACAATGTAGAATGTGTGGAACCACATTTGTTTGTGTACATCTTCAAATCTTTTGTGTCACATTTTGAGTTGGTGCAGTGTCTGAATCTTTCATTCCCTATCATCAATGATCAATGAGAGATACAATAGATATAGGTTTGTATCTTGTGTTGTGAAAGAAAGCATCTTTTTCTCAGTTGTATTCTCAGTATAAAACTAAGTGATTGAAGTGTGTGTGTGTGTGTGTGTGTGTGTGTGTGTGTGTGTTTGAGTTGCGTCTTGATTGAGACTGCATTCCTTGCCAACGCTAGTCATCTCCAGTCACGTGACCTGCCAGCCAGTGGTCTCCAAGCAACCTCCTCCCCTCCCCCTCTCCATCCTCCCCTCCATCTATTTCTCGCTGTATTCTGTTACTCCGAAGACCCTGTGTGCGTGGGAGTGGATGTGATTTAGTGAGCCAGCGAGGAACGTGTTTATTTATAGAGCTGATGGAAAGTGGTGGGGGAAATGTTGTGTTCGCTCAAATGAAACTATCTATTATGAACCTATCCCAGCAATAACCAATCACACACACACACACACACACACACACACATACAATCTTGTTTTATATCATTGTGGGGACTCTCCATAGACTTCCATGGATCTTATACAGATCTAATAATAATTTCTATCTACTAACCCTACCCTTAAACCTAACACTCACAGAAACCTTTTGCATTTTTACATTTTCAAAAAAACATCTTTTAGTATGTTTACTAAGCCATTTCCCTCATGGGGACCGCAGGCTGGGCCCCACAATGTAGGTGATCTCAGGTTTTACTATCCTTGTGGGGACATTTGGTCCCTACAATGTAGCATAAACATGTATACACACACACACACATGTGTGGCTATCATGAGGATTCTCCATAGACATAATGATTTTTATACTGTACAAACTATAGATTATATCCCTTAAATCTAACACAACCCCTAAACCAAACACAACCCCTAAACCTACCCCTCTCCAAAAAAAACTTTTTTAGTATGTTTTTTAAGCGATTTGAATTATGGGTACATGTCCTCATAAAATTTTTTTAACATAATACCCTTGTAATTACCAGTTTGTAACCTAAAAAAATCGTCGAACATTTGTTTTACCAACATTTTTGCCATGGTCGTGCAATGCTCATGAGATCAGGGTGGGAAAATCAATAGACCGATGAGTTTCGTCAGTTGATGTTCAGTAACTGATCATGTACTAAGTTGTGGTACAAAAGATTTGAAAGTGGTTTGGTGACTACTGTAAATAATGATAGAATATTCATTTTTGGGTGAACTTTCCACCTTAACATCAGGAAGCTGATCTCAGACCTCTGTACTATAACTATTTATAGTGCGGTCATATATCTATTGCCTGATGAAACTGATTGCAGTTGTTTTCTCAGGCAGTGTGATCACTAGCACAGAACCATTTTAGATGGGATTTTTAAAGCAGAGCACTAGGACCCAGTGGAGTGTGAAACAATGTATGGATGTAATTAAAGGCCTTTGTCATTTGTTTGATGAGGTAGATTGGATTATAATGATGGGAGGTTTGCAATCACTGCTCCTGTTGCGGCTTGTGGCACTCTGCCTGATTGAATGACCTCCTGAAATGACAAAAGACAGGTTACTAAGCTTCTCTCTTCCACCTTTCATTTGTCAGTGGACTGGATTGATTTTTTTGACAGCTTGTAACTCAGACACATAGAATGGTTAAATTCAGTAAACTACTCTTAACAATGACTTGAATCTGTGCATAAAGTAGTCAATATAACAATAAACAGCATTTTTTAATTTTCTGAGTAAAATGTGAGAGGTGCTTGCTTGTGCAACATTTGACACTGAGGCGTTTTTGTTTTTTGTAGGGCGCCTAAGTGTTGATAAGCATTTGCTAGCGTATTCTGGGTGGTTGCCTACTGGCCCAAGTCAAAAAAAACATCTCCAAGTCTCTATGATGTTGTGGTCTCAATATATGTCTCAGGTCCCTCCTTCAATGCAAGTCTTGGAGATTTTTTCGCATGTTTTGACATTCACCAAGGGAAAATCATAAGTCTAATCGCTTTAAAAGTAATAGCACACCTCTTCTCAACAAGCCGTATGATTTGAGGTATCATTCATGTCTGTAACACAGATGGAGTAGGGCAGGTTACGCACTTAAGTTCAATACGTATGGTTTCGGCCAGGGTTTGTGCAAATCCAGAGCATAAGAATGCAAGTCCTGTTCAGATTTGTGTCTGGCACACATACACTGTAAGGACACGTTGCATTCTCAATGTTGTCACAAGGAGCACTATTGTGGACATTAGCATAAACTATGTTCAGTTATAGCAAGATTTCTCTTTCTTGTCAAGTACTGTCATGGTGGAAGGGCTTGGTATTGATACAGATTTCTTGATTTGATGGTTTCAGATTCACAAGTTCTTGATTTGATTCGATTTCAACATGACTCAAATTTTGTTTCATTTGGATATATTTCAGCTGTAAGGTCCATTCTGTTCAAAGAATGGCAAATTCTCAGGGCCAGCAAAGCCATCTCTTCTGGCCTAATTAATAAATAAATATTTTTTCATCCGTTCATTCTCATTCACCTTTTTACCTATGTATGCAGAAGCAGCACGTGAGTCTGAGTTCCACCCCATCAGGCCGTCAGAATTTCTACAGAATCCCTCAACAGTGCAAGTGAATAGGCATCTTAAGTCAGTTTGTCAGATTGATCAGCCAGTCAGATTGATTTATTTGTTTTTGTTTATGTTGGGTGTGGTCTTTAGGATATGTCCCAGTCAAGGCCCTCTAGGTTTAAGTGATGAACGGAATTTGAGATCAAGCTGACGAGTCGGCTGTCATCACTGCCACTATCACCATTGAAGAAGAGATCCCTATGGTTTAAAAAACCAGAGATGTAAACAGGAAAGGAGGGCTGATTTTGACTTCAAGTAAATTGGTATGGGCTTTTTGCATTGTTAAAGCAACATCAGGAGTTTTCTAAGTGTAATTTGGAGTGGTGGTACAGGGCTGTTAATCAGAAGGTTGCAGGTTTGAACCCCACGCCCACCACCACTGTGCCCAAGGCACTTAACTCCAGGTTGCTCTGGGGGGATTGTCCCTGTAATAAGTGCACTGTAAGTTGCTTTGGATAAAAGCGTCTGCCAAATGCATAAATGTAAATGTAAATTAGGCTGTCTGGAGTATTCAGTGTCATTTCATGTTTTGCAAAGTAACAAAATGTAATGCAGTGTATGAAACAAAATGTAATGCAAGCAACATTTAAATTGCAAATATTATTAGATATCTTATTCCTGGTATTGTAGACCTCCTTGATTTTGGCTTCTGTGCACGAATGTGTTGGTATTTCTAGTTGACTGCAACACTGTATGATGTCCATTGGCATAGGTTGTCTTATTAATTGTAAAAAGTAAAAATTGTTAATGGCATGAATCGTACTGAAGGCTTAAAATGCACAGCCTGTCACTGATTCTGCTTAAATATGAAATTAGCTCTCAGCAATGCTGTAAATTATACAGGGAATCTAACTTGGTACACTACAAAAATATTAATAAAAAAAAATAGACAACAGGCCCCAAACTATGCAGTTCAATTGCTATTTATTGAACAGAAATGATGATCAATACAACCAAAACTTAAGTGATTATTCAGAATTATTTTCTTTCCCCCAGGACAACATGGCAGAGCAACAGTTTTAATAGAACCTTGCTAAGCATATTAAAGTTTACTAAAGTCCTCAAGCACCGAATTTGTTTCTATCTGCGCCTTCTCCTGTAACGAAACAATAGGGGATGTGCATGTGAAAATAATGAGTGCCGAATTTGCAGCAAGTTTGCAGCATTTTGCAGAAACTCTAGATTTTATATAAGGGAGTACACAAAATGGAGGCTGCCATCTTTGCTCATGGGCACTCAGATCCAGGATCGGCTGTCATGTGACCAATTGCTCATGAATGAAAACAGATTGTGACTTAAATCTTTTTTGTGGGGGAAAAAAATAATCAGAAAACATGGCTTCTTTTGAATGGCTGTCAAAGGAGAAACATGCTTTTTTCCATCACAGGCTGTTGTTCCAGCATCTGTCAGCAGGGGCAAAAGTGGACCTACTAACCAGGATATTCCTGACCCCCTGAGTTTAATAGCACTGACAGTTGAGGTAACTATCAACCCTTGAGCACCGAGGTTTACTGGCACAAGCAAGAGCGCATGCTATGTTCAGATGGAACCATGCACTTGCAAACCATGGGCCAAGCATTCATATACTTGGGTAAATTATGTTTCTGGTCAATGTATGAGCAATATCACCAGTGATGCCTGCCATAGCAAGAACAACTACCTATGATGCAGGAGAAATATTTAGGATCCTGCTTCCACCAGCTGCATACAAAATGCATTTCCTCTTAAATGGAGTGGCACATAATGCAGGCAGTCATCTGTGATTCTTTGTGTGTTTGTCCTACCTGTACTTGGTAGCAATAATGTGAAATTGCTCAGGAAGACCACCTGTCAAACCCAGCCATCTGTAAGACAAGTAGTGGAGGATAGAAAGAGAGAGAGAGAGAGAGAGCGAGACTAGGGCTTTTTCATTTATGTGCGTTTATTATTTAACAGCCTGAAGCTCTTGACTACAAATGTAGAGATTATGAAACATTTACGCACATGGATGTAGTGAGGGAGAGTGGGAGGAGGTGAGATGGAGGGATGTGGAGGGGAAGAGACACAGGAGAGATGGGGGATACCGAGCGCAGTAACCATCCGCTGGAGGATTGGTGTGTTTCCCTATCAACCTTCCCTTCATCAATCTTTTACTCTCTCCCTCTTCCTCTCTCTTGAATCCCATTTATCGCTGCCTTTTATACACCCTTGTTTTCAGTCATCCTGTTCCCTTCTCATCAAGGTCGCTGGCAAGGACGTTTGCATCTCTTCTCTGATTGGCTGACACAATGGCTGGGACTTAAAGAGACAAGAGCGTTTAAAATGGCAGCCATCTTGGATTCTTAGTCTATCTCAGAGCAAATATTTAGCATTTGAAACACAAAATAATCCGAAAGGATTCAACACAGTTCACGTTACTCTAAAAAGAATACGTGATTTTGTAATTTTGTCATAATGCAGGTCAAATTGCAGTTTTCAAGAAATATTCTTGCAAATCTAATACAGAGTCAAAGGACAAGACAAGGTTAAAAGGATTTTGCATTCACAAGCAGTCGAAAGTATTGATTTTGAAGAGGCTAGTTTTGCATACTGCACATCTGTTAGTTGTTCATGCTCCTTTGAGATTATATTGCACTATATTTGATGTATAGAAGATTGCAAGAAAATGGTGCAAATATAAAGAGAAATAAGATGTGCTTGTATGATGAGGATATTTTTGGCAATTTTATTATAAATTCTATTATAAAAAGAGTCTAGTTGTACTACAGTAATGGCTTGGAATGAGTCAACGAATGGAAGTACTGTGGTTTCGTCACGTTTTACAGAAAATCAATGGCTTTCACGTTTTGAGTTACTGTAGTGCATCAGCTAAGCAAACCCCCGAGGAATAATAATGGAAGGAGACACAGAGAAAGAAAGAGCTGAGACAGTCCTCTCACCCAGACATATGCACATTCACACATACTATATGTATGCATACACAATGACTTATCAACATCATGCATTTAATCTTGCCACATAAATGAATGTATCCTAGCCAGACGGAAATAATTCTATCCTACATTTCATGCAAATCAAACCTCAAATATACTGCTACTGTTTTTTTTTTTTAACACTGCCATTTTATGCCATTATATGACTGGACTGTGCAATTTAACCCTCCAAAAGTCTTCTTTTTTCCGGTGACATTTTCCTCTACATCTGTTATGCAAAATAGCACCATCCACCTTCGTGCAATGTTTGTCTGAGTAGATCTGGTAACGTCCTATTGTGTGATACAGCTGGTAATGTTATAGCGCAGGAAAATGTATTTGAGAACATGTAAATAATCACTCTGTTAATAATTTCTTGTATTCCCTGCTGTAGACCAAGCTTTCCAGACACAATGTGTGGAGGGGAGGAAGGACAGTGAGAAGAGGTCCTTAACAAGAAAGAGGAAGCTAACAGGAAAAAAAATAGCTTGAAGGGAGATTAAGTGCTCTAAAAATGGGAAAAAGAATACGAGAGCGACATTAGCAACCAAGTCATGTTCTCGGAAATGTGAAGTTCTTACACTTGTGTAATAGTTCCAGCATTAATATGAGCATTACAGCAGTTTCAGCTTTCTGGAAATACCTTCTGGGTTTTCAGAGAGATTACGCATAAATGTACTGTACATGGTATTTTGATATGTTATGCTAGTATGAACAGAAGTAATACTAGCCGAGACTTGGGGATGTTTTGGAAAAGTGGCCATCCACACAGACACAACTATCGACCCTAGCTCATGTGTGTGTGTGCCTGTGTGTTAGCCTTTTTAGGTCTCAAGAGGTATTTCATGTGGTTCAACAGTGCTGCTTACACAAAATGTTGTTTGTTTCTTCCAATTCCACCTTGATCATTTTGTGAATCCTTTAATCATATCACGTATATAAAAAAAACACATTTTCCTCTGTTTATTCTTCCTGTTTTCCACTTATTTCTCTCCTTCACCCTTATCTTCCATGTATAGTATCCCTACAGTATCCCTGTAGAGAAGACGAGCAGTACTGGTCACCAGCACATTTGGTTTAATGGATGCTGGTGTTCACACCTTTTTTAACATATTTACTTGTAAACTGGCTTCACGAATTCACTGGTTGAGCAGCTTCACTAGCTCATTTTTGCTGGTCTACAGAATGGCTTTGTTGTTGGTATATGTTTTGGAAGGTGACCCCACCAGGCTGTTTAAAGGGTTAGTTCAACCAAAAACTAAAATTATCTCATCATTTACTCACCTTCATGCCAGCCCATGTGTGTATGAATTATTTTCTACAGCAGAATACATTTGAAGAAAAAGTAGAAGAATATCTTAGCACTGTAGATCCTTTAAAAGCAAGTGGGTGGTGACCAGACCTTTGAAGATGACAGTCTGTGATTTTTGGAGCTGCAAAGGTCTGATCACCACCCACTTGCATTTTAAGGACATATGTACTGAGCCGAGATATTTTAGATTTTTCTTCAGATGTATTCTGCTAAAGAAGGAAAGTCATACACACCTGGGATGGCATGAAGTTGAATAAATAATGAGAGAATATTCATTTTGAAGTGAACAATCCCTTTAACTGTATTAACCAGCAAGACCACCTTTGTTCAATTAGCCTCACTAGAAAGACGATGCTGGTTGTTTTGCTGGTAAACAGTGTAGCTAGATCTGCACCTCACCAGCACTAACCAATATAAACCAGAGTGCCCAGTGCAGAAATTCCAGACTGATCACAAAGTGAATTCATCGACAGTAGGTCGAAAGTTCTTAAGTGAATATCAGCAAAGTAACAAATTGCCCCAATGTCTGAAGGGGGAAGTGTTGTTGAACATATTCGGGCACGTGTGAGCTCCAGTTTCTGGAGAAATGTTCTGAGTGGCATAAAAAGCGAGTTTAGTTGTATATTATGTAATACAGTGTGCCGATTGTATTAACCACATGCCCGAACTCCAACCCTAAACCTAACAGTCAGTGGAGTAAAAATGTAATTTTAGAGGGAAAATGCTATTGTTCATGTACATGCAAAGACTTCCTGGTTTCAACGTGGAATCCACCGCTGTGTCTGAGGCTGCTGATGCAACATGCTATATCTGTCGCACCACAGGAAAAGGTAAACACGTTTGCATTGATTAAATAAAATCTGACAGCAGATGCTGCTTGTAATTCACTTAGCAGAATGGGATCAATGTCAGGGTACTGGAAAATTCGGTAGCAGCATGTCGCTTTCACATGTGATCATGTTGGAAATTCTTGCTGGTCTAATCTCGTCTTTTCAGCAGGAGACATCCACCCAGTCTCACCAATCTGTCTCTCTGTTGGGCCCTCATGGTGGTCCTCAAGACAGATTAAATCCTTTAAAATCCATAAATTCAATACATTCTGAAAAAAAATACATATAACAACATGCAGACCCCTTCACTCCTATCCATGTGTAGGATGGTGGTATTTCAGGGCTCTGCAGGAGTAATCATTACTGTTATGCTGTTTCAAGACATAGTCAGGACACCCAGATTATTGATTTAACACCAAGAGCTGCTGGTTTCTTGCACTGTTGAGAATGGTACTAATCCATCAATTGCTTTGTTGCTGCTAATCTTGACATAAGCTGTGTCCCGTTTGGAAGGCTGCGTGCTATAGGACGCATCCTTTGAAGGCTGCAGTATACTGAGACGGCCTTCATGGACAAACGGAAACGGAACATGGTTGCTATGACAGCACGCCACTCTTTAACAAGCGCGAGCACTTTGAGTGAGAAGGGAACGAAGTCCCTTAAGAAGGGACTGTATGAGGTACATTTTAGGAGAGTTATAATGATGTAAAGAGAAAAGAAAATAGATTTTACAGGTGTACTTTTAGTCTAATACTTCATTTGAATTATATGTGAATATAATTATACATATTATATAGCCTGCACCCATCTACTGAGGTATTTCAACCTGGGAACTAACATTACTTGCGTTTGAACATCATATTTACGGGCAAATTGTTGTCATATTGGTTTAGCCGTTTCCGTTGAAGCAAAGAATTGTGGGTTGTGAGTGCCCACGAAGGATACACCTCATGCATCCTCCGAATTCCCGTGAAAGAAGGTCGCATTTGAAGGGTGCATTTGAAGTGTCCTACTCGCTATTATGAATAGAGAGACAGCCTCGATGACGTATGCGGCCGACAAATGCGACCTCCGCAGGACGCAGCCTTCCAAATGAGACACAGCCATAGTTTAGCAACCCTTACCATGATAATGAATTATTGCATGATAATTTACTTCTATAAATAAAGGTTAAACATAAACATGACTAAAAACTTTTGCAATGCTTTTAGATAAAAACAAATCTACATTTAACATGGCATTTATATATTTACCAAAATGTGTCTTGGGAAAAACAATATTACACTGCAAAAAATACTTTCCTTACTCTGTATTTTTGTCTCTTATTTCCAGTACAAATATCTAAACATCCTTAAAACAAAATCAATTTCCTTGAGAACAAAAACGGGTCTTGTTTTCAGAGAAATTTAACCAAATGTACTGGATTTTTTGCTTAAAAAAAGACTTTTGCCATTTGGGTAAGCAAATATAAACTTAATAAAATCTTCCTTTTATTTCTTACCCCATTGGAAAAGTTTTTTTTTCTTGTTTCAAATATAAAACCCAGTAAAAAAAAAATATTTTTATAATTTTTCTGAAAACAAGACAAAATATTTGATGTCATTTTGCATCTTAGTAAATGTATGTTGTTTTAAGAATATTTAGATATGGTCTTAATTTTGACCCACTATAAAATCTATTTTTGGAACTTCAATAAATATTTCAAGTGCCTCAAAAAACATTCCTGGGCCACTAGAGGAAGGTTTGATGGTCTGTAATGTTCTTGCAGAAACTTGTGATTCCATTAAGCACTTAGTACTGGGGTGGTGGTGTAGTGGTCTAAACCACATAACTGGTAAACTGTTAATCAGAAGGTTGCTGGTTCGATCCCCACAGCCACCACCATTGAGTCCTTGAGCAAGGCACTTAACTCCAGGTTGCTGCGGGGGATTGTCCCTGTAATAAGTGCACTGTAAGTCACTTTGGATAAAAGCGTCTGCCAAATGCATAAATGTAAATGTAGTTTCAAGCTCTAATGTTCTGGAGACACACATTGACTTCCTCTGAGCAGAGATTGTACTTCAGGCGCTGCTGATACAGTTCTACTCAGCAGTCTTATTGTATATTTCTATATATACTTATATTTTCTGTTTGCTTTTTATTTCATTTTTTTATGATCTCTGTCTTGTTGTATTGTTTGTGCACTGGAAGCTTCTGTCAGCAAGACAAATTCCTTGTATGTGTAAGAATACTTGGCAATAAAGCTCATTCTGATTCTGATTACCTGAAACTAGTGAACCTAAAACCCTTTTAAAATCTCAAAAGGGTTCTTCTGAAATGTAATTTCAGCTGCAATCAAATGTCAGACGTATTTGCTTAATGTAGACGTTTTGGCTTCGAGAGGTTAATTAAACATGTCGTTCAGACCCCAACTCCATCCCCATATATCATTTTCTCAATAACTCACTTGCATGATTAGGGGGCAAGATTACTTAGCAGCTGTTGCTATGGGGACCTGATAGAGGACAAAATGAGAATTTGAGGCCGAGGATTTCGTATATTGTTGCTTGGATGCAGTCAGACAATTTGTTTTTTGGAAAAAGAACTTGGTTTTCTCTGACATGGACATAAACAGATGATGCAGACAGAAAACTTGAGTTGCTAAAAACAACTGCAAAAGATATATTGATTGTTGCACTGGATTTCTGTATTCTCACGTGGCCTTGAGAACACAGTAAGAAAGCAATGCCTAGGATTGAACAATAACTTACTGATTTGAACATATATACAAAAGTATATAAAATTCTGAAAATTTGATTCAAGGATGATTGGCGTCATCCTGATTGTTCTAGGCCACATTAATCTATTCTTAGCATCAAGTCGAACAATTATAAAACACAACTTTTTCTCCTGTCTTTCTGAGCTATTTTCAACCATTTTATTCTCTCTATGCATCTTTTTAAGGTTATTTTCGCTCTCTCTATTCTCTCCATCCAGACTCTGAATAGAAGGCGGACTCATTCTGTCTCAACTCAATTAACTAATCCTCTCACCCCCTCTGTTTGACTAACTTCCTCGCTGTGTTCAAAAATATTGAGGTATCTCTTTTTGCCCTTATAAGACTGACACCCCACCGCCGCTAAAATACTTTAAAAAATGTCTCATCTGTGTGACTTATACACAGTAATGTATTGTATGTTCAACCCATTTTCACCCCAATAAACATTTGCACACAATTCTCCCTCCCTACCTGTTTTTCAATCTGTAATACACCCTCTCGATTCGGACAGTCCCAGGGTTTAGATAACATCGTAAAATTGGCTTATCTTCAGGAGCAAGTGCTGAGAATGAAAATAAGATTGAGAAGCCTTGTGCATTGGCAATAGATCACAAGTCATCCACTGAACAATCTTTGGGTGTGGTTTTTGACATCTGTTGAGACGATTTATTCTATGTAAGCTTTCAACATGTTATAAGACTAGAAAGGCATGTCTTGTTTTAGGTCTGTTCTCACCCTAAAATGATTGGATCACTTCAGAAGACATGGATTAAACCACGGGAATCTTATGGATTAATTTCATGATGCCTTTATATGCTTTTTTGAGCTTAAATTTCTGTCCACATTCACGTGCATTGAATTGAATTGACCTACAGAGCTGAGATATTCATCTAAAAAATCTTCATGTTAGTTCTGGGATGGCATAAGGGTGAGTAAATGATGAGAGAATAAGCCTCCGAAAGGCATAAAGGCCGTCGGCGGAAGGTGGTGCGACGAGAGAGAGATCGTTTATGGTCAGCTGACCATCATGTGTGTGTTTGTGTCTTTTGTTTATGTTTCTCATTAAAGTAGTATTTATATTGCCAAGCCGGGTTTCGCCTCCTCCTTGCCCATTAACGGCTTTACACTTGTGCCAAAACCCGGGAAGGAGGAGGGATGCCCGTCACGGCAGTCCTCTCGACCCCTCCATGTTTCTGGGGGAAGGCAGGGCACTCTTCTGCCCCTGGCAGCGGCTCCATCCCTCCAGACGGTCGTGGAGTCCAGTCCCCACTTGCCTCACGGACGGTAGCTGTTCCCTGCGTACGGGCTACTCTGTCCCCTGGCGGAGGGCAGCGGCACTCCCCTGGGTGGATGGCAGTGTCAAGGACTCCACGACGGGCATCCCTCCTCCTTCCCGGGTTTCGGCACCAGTGTAAAGCGGTTAATGGGCAAGGAATGGGCAATATAAATAACACTTTAATGAGAAACTTAAACAAAAGACACAAACACACACATGACGGTCAGCTGACCGTAAACGATCTCTCTCTCGTCGCATCACCTTCCACTGTCGGCCTTTATCCCTCTCCGAGGCTTAATTAGCCTGATAAGGGACCCGGTGTGTATAATCACGACCAGGCCCCGCCCTCCGCCCTGCCACACATAGCATCATACATCATAAAAGGGGCGGCTGTGGCTCAGGTGGTAGAGGGGGTCGGCCGCTAATCGCAGGGTTGGCGGTTCGATTCCCAGCCCACATGACTCCATATGCCGAAGCGTCCTTGAACAAGACACTGAACCCCAAGTTTCTCCCAATGGCAAGTTAGCACCTTGCATGGCAGCTCTGCCGTCATTAGTGTATGAGTGTGAGTGTGAATGTGTGTGTGAATGGATGAATGGGACACAATGTAAAGCACTTTGGTAACCTCTAAGGTTTAAAAAAGGTGCTATATAAGTGCAGACCATATATACATGGTACTGCAACGTACTTCACAATATACCTTGGTACTATGTCATAGGCTAGATGGTGCATGTTTAAAACACCATGTGTAATGTCTAACAAAAAAAACGATGGTATTATCATGGTCCTTATTTGCAATTTGGTCTATTATCCTGTTCATTGGTTCTGCCATGATTTAACAAAAGTAGCACACTTAAAAACCAAGCAGACAGACAAACAAGCGAAAGTATGCTATTCAAAAATGGAATGCAAAGAAATGTCCTCTTAATTTAACTGTCTTCTATAGTATAGCCTGACTATGATCTTCTTGAACATTGTCTGATTTATTAGAACGCCATTTTTGTTACATTCTTTGCGTCAATTAGGCGCTACTTTCACACGCGGAGGGATGCCGAGGCATCTGGCACTACAGCGGCGGAGGCACACAGAGAGGCAGACGAAGCGCTTCGGCACTTCATTTCGCCGGTATCATTCGCCTGCGATTCAGCCAGAGACGCTTCATAATCCTCTGCGCTGCATATGCTCTTCTATCATTATATCAACGGCAGCCACATGCGCTTTTAAAAACCAATGCAGCTTGGTCCATTCTTTAGGTTTTTTCTTCATGTAGACCCACTCTAGAACATTATTATACATGATCCCTACGAGTAATTTGTTACATCTATAGATCTATCCATAGAGGGTCGTTTGAACGTTGTCGTTACTCGTCCAACAGCATCATTCCTTCTTCTATCCACTGACTGAAACCAAACGCAGTTTGAAAGACTAAAGAAACAGCTACTGACGGCTCCAAAATGGGGGTAAGATTCAGTATTCTCAATGCATGCACGTTTTTTCATGGATGCACCGTTAGAATAACCCTGTTGAGGCGAATATATGATATAACAAAATTGTATATTAACATGTCCATATGTACAGAACATTTTCTGGATGGTTTCATTTAACAGGTGCATTTAACTTGAGGCTATTTATTACTATTTATTTCACATTTTCGGCATTGCTGACAGTTATACCCATTGTAAATGGCATTTACAGGTTAATCTAACACCAGGTTGTGAGCGTAACACCTTTAGCGTTGGTCAATAACGGTGCTCGGTCGTTTGGTAATTGCGTCAAATCTGGCCACTTCATATCCACAGTTTTGCGCCCGCTCTGATGCGTCATAACGCGAGTGCAGAGGGAGAAAAGAGAATTCGGATTCGCATATAAATGCACAAATCGTCGCAATATGTATACATCATGTTTTGACGCTTGGCATAAAGCGTTTGACATTGGACATTTTGGCGCTAATTGTACGTCTTTCAGATGGATGCGCGTATTCGTCTGGTGCATTGGACCCGCAAAATGGCATATTCATGCACACCCAATAATATAACAGAATATCATACATACATATATTATATGTAGGCTACTTTTTAAATTTTCCGACGGTTTCTGTTTGCCCTCCATACCGTTTGATTAAATGTGTGATGACAGTTTGTCAGAAGGATGAGTCTGAGAATTCCTGTCGGTGTCCTAAATGAAAAGGCGTTAACCGCAGATGGGGTGGGGGGCGTATGGATTTGGGAAGACTGCATCTGGACCCCTTTCGAAGGTTTTGCACCCGACTGTCTGACATAACCTTGTTTTGTACTTGATCTGTGGCACAAAATATATCCAAACGGTGCCAAAAATCGAGTAGAATTTTTCAAAATACCAGCGCAGACAACTGCGTCAAACGCCGATGTCTGCTGTTCCCAATTTCGAAGCTGATTCATGATATAGCCTAACCAGGCACGCATCGAACTTAATCTCACATATTGCACCTTCTAGATTGTGTTATTTTGCGACCTTGCAACTACCAGATTAGTGAATCTGAAATTCTTATCAAGAGAGACCAATTGTTCCAGTCAATCTGAAAATACATGGCGATATGCTGTGACGCAAGCACGCGCACGACAATGGAACGGCGCGAGGCCATATCCTCTTTCAACCCATACTTATCCTTTTGAATCGCCAGTGAAGTACTGTCTCGCGGTTTCCGTGTCGTTCTTACATGCTGATTTCGGTCGTGACGACCGAGGGGGGAACCGCGACTGCGTCAAAGTGGAGGTTGATCAATGACAGTGGAAATTCCCGGACAAGTATTGCGATTGGTCCATGAAGCGCCACGAGGGCGTCAATACCGAGAGGGCAGGTTCAAATTCCCAAGTCACCGATGATTTATGTGCAGCCAGTCCATCAATAGATTGAGGATGCGTGATTGGCCAGATGCGCTGCCTGAGGCTAAGTGAAGGTTTGGAGCTGGATGTGGTGGTGGGGATTGGCTGATATGGGATGGGAATAAAATGGGAAGGGAAGATTAATGATGGGGGAAACGGGAGGCGGTTACCTGGTGTCACCTTGAGAAAGGCACTGGGAGTCCTGTTGTTGAAGGCGCAGGTGCATTTGGGTTGTCAGCAATTAGTATGTGGTGATGATGCTTCCAAGAGTGTGTCTCTGAGATGCCCTTGGGACATTAGTGCAAACCCAAATAGCACACCTACATCTCTGAGATCTGTTTTAGATCTTTTCATCTGGAAAGCGTCACAATCTAATTAAAGGGACAGTTCACCCAAAAAATAAAATTCTCTCATCATTTACTCAACCTTATGCCATCCCAGATGTGAATGACTTTCTTTATTCTGTAGAGCACAAATGAAGATTTTTAGAAGAATATTTCAGTTTTGTTGGTCCTCACAATGCATGTGAATGGTGACCAGATCCAAAAAGCATATAAAGGCAGCATAAAAGTAATCCGTAAGACTCAAGTGGTTAAATCCATATCTTCCTAAAAGATATGATAGGTGTGGGTGAGAAACAGATCAACATTTAAGTCCTTTTTTACTGCAAATCTACACTTTCACTTTCACATTCAGTCACCTGCTGGTCAATGGAGGTGATTTATAGGAAAAAAGGACTTTAAAATGTATCTGTTGCTCACCCATACTTATCATATTACTTCTGAGGACATGGATTAAACCACTGCAGCCATTTGGATACATTTTAAGATGCATTTATGTGCTTTTTGACCTTCTGAGTTCTGCTCACCATTCACTTGCATTATGAGGACCAACAGAGCTGAGACATTCTTCTAAAACTCTTAATTTGTGTTCTGCAGATCTGGGATGGCATGAGGGTGAGCAAATGATGAGAGAATTTTCATTTTTGGCTGAACAATCTGCTAAACATCTTAAAAATATCAGATTTACAAGCATTCTGAATCCTAAACATCTCAGAGTCATCTGCTGAATGTCTTATTAACATCCAAGAGGAGACGTCTTAAAGACGTATTGCAGATGAGCAACAACCTAAAAAACATCTGGGTGATGTACGTGTGCTATAACGATGCAATTCTGTCTGAAGACTCTGAGGCCACTACACATCCCTGATAGGACACGCACATCACCCAGACGTCTATCTGACTCATCTGCAATACGCCTATTAGACATTTCCTCTCGGATGTCAATAAGATACGCAGCGGATGTCTTTGAGACATTTATGATTCAGAGTGTTTGTAAATCTGATCTTTTTAAGATGTTTAGCAGATGTTAATTAGAACGAATCGCTTTCCAGAAACTCTATTGGGATATTCTCACTGGAAAAGCCCTCAATACTGATATTTGAGACCTAGCAGCTTTTTCATACACTAGTGTTTGCCACCATTTTGTTTAAAGAATAAGCTTCATTTTGGTAGAGAAGCAGACAATGGGGTTTAAACATCTGTCCCCTTCCCTTCTAACTGGTTTTTATGTTGCATGCGTAATATGCATCAGCACATTATGCACCCTGCTGTGTGCATTTGTGTGTTGTGGAGAGGCTTATAATAGAAGGTTGTGTAATGGACGGCGTTCAATATCTCATTCTCACTGAGTGATTTTGGATATGTACTATGTGTGCGTGTAACTTTCCACTAAAGCATGCAATCCAGCCTTATTTTGTGTCAAAGCCCGGGGTCAGCAAAGCTAGCAGACACACTATCAGTCAATTTGCCAGTTGCCAACATGATGTCATATCCTTTGGGACCTTCAAGGTCAGCCAGAAAGCTGATTTGATTGGCCCCCAAATGTCAATAGCAGGTTTAAATCTGCTTGTTCCCCTTTAAGGCTGGTTTCCTTTACATTTACTGTAGCTAATCACAGTGACCAGAATTGCATTAACAAACAGCTGCTGTCTGTGGTGCTATTGAAATTAATTCCTTGTAAAATAGGTATGCTTAGATTAGCATTTTAGAAGTGCCAAGAACTATAACAGGAAGATTTTAAAAATGTGATGTACAAATGTAAGGCTTGTTCTTCCGGTCAGGGCATTTAATTATTACTCAATTGAAGATAAGGTTATTTTACAATTTGTCAAGCTTTTCTTACGGATTTTCAGAATCTAGAAATGAGCTAGCGAACAGAGAGGGAATTGAGACAGATTATTTAATATTGTAAATTAGTGTGAATGTCACAAATTGAATGTGGGGAAAAACAAGGAATGTATTTTGCATAAAGAAAATGAAGCCAATTTTTAGGATCTGTATAATGTTTTTTGTAACAGTATTTTCATGACAGTTGGGTACATTTCTCTCTATGTAATTCTCATATCTGGATATTATTATTAAGTTTAACTTGTTGTTAAACCTCAGTGAGATTCTCATTACGTTATTACAGTATTGTTTGATGTATTACAGTAAAAATACTGTAATGCAATAGTCTTTTATGGAACTCAGCGTAAAAGGCGACGAACACCTCCTGGCATCCACACCAGGCCGGACAGATGAAACAAACCAGGGAGTTGGCAGAGGGGCAGATGACAGACCAGGGAGGGTGGGTGGGGGAGACTAGGGGGACGGCACAGGCAGGACTTTTGGCAACCAGGGAAACTGGGCAGACCAGAGAACCAGGACGAAACTGGAGGGCCGACCCCTCCAGGGGCGCTGCAGCAGACCCCGACACAGGGATCCCTCTCCTCTTCCTTCTCCGCCTCTTGTAGATGGAAGGAGCAGCAGGCTACTGTGCCTCCTGGTGGCCAGCCGCGGACCCCTTGGCCTCCTGACAGTCTGCAATTGGCTCTCTTCCTCCTGGTGGTCAGCATTGACCGGTTCCTCCTGGCGGTCAGCGACCGGCTCCTCCACCTCCTGGCGGTCTGCAGCGAGCTCGGCCGCCTCCTGCCTCTCAAATGCGGGCACGGCCGTTTCCTGGCACTCGGGTTCGACCACCTCCTGGCTGACAGACGTGGGCTTGGCCATCTCCTGGCACTCAGAAGCGGGTCCGACCGCCTCCTGGCTGTTAGATGCGGTCTCGGCCGCCTCCTGGCACTCAAATGCGGGCTCAGCCACCTCCAGGCGCTCAGACCTGGACTCGACCGCCTCTTGGTACTCAAACGCCATAGATTGAATACTTGCACATTATGCTTCATATCTTAACATGACTCACTGCACTGCTTAGATATCCATATCCACATCTTTATTTAAACTCCCACCACTCTCTTAACCAATTTAGCATTCCTACTTCTGTGATGCCAGTTAATTAGTCATTTAGCCAAAATAATCTTATGTGCCGGTTTGTCATGTTTTATTTATAGTCTTGAATGATAAAAGAAGTAGTTTTTATAAATATTGCATGAATGAGCAAGGTTTCTTTCGAAGGTTTACGGAGGGTGTCTAATGCATTTTGTTAATCCGCAAGAGCGTGTTCAGGACACAGTGTATTTTCATGTCCTCAAGGTCATTAGATGAAGCCTTGGACAGCTGTGGATAGAAAGAATATATGCTGCTGAGGTTTGTTTGAGAGGGGGGTTAAGTTTTACATTTGTGGCCTTAACCACCAGATGCATTTACACTTGGCCGAGGTGTGCCTTGTATGTATCTACTGAGGTTTGAGTGATCGGATTGCTATTCATGTGCTACTCAAATGTATCTCAAACAACATTTACCCTTGGTCTTTTCATGACCAAGTGTAAATACCCCGAAAGATTTCATTCCTTGGGCCCTCTTACAGTCAATCTGGGATCTTGTGAATTTAATCAAAGCTAAGACAATATACTCTACTTAAAGTAGAGCAGCAATTGCGTATTAGAAACCTCATAAATCACACTTCTTGTGGCCTCAGAGTCACAGCGGCCAATGGTTTTTGGCATTAATGTGCACGTGGCCCTTGTCTGATCTTGGGTCATGACTGATTACGTACTTGGTATTGCACGTGTGCAGGCGTGCATGAGAAAGTTGTAGAGAACAGCAAACAGTCAAATGGAGGATGTTTCATGAATGAAGATACAATGAGAACACAGTGTACCAGATGCAAGTCTGCTCTATCAAGCACACTTGATTAGATGATGGTAAAGGACCATTAAGCAGCTTCAGACTCTATACAGTATATAATCATATATATATTATCATAGAAAATGAGCGATTGAATGTATGAAAAAAAGAAAGGGAGACAGCGGGATTACAATTGTTCAGTAGGTTAATCCAGAATATAGTAAACAGTCTTAATCCTACATTGCAAATCACCCAGAGGATATAAAGAGGGAACCCTTGACAGATGGTCAAACTGTTTCAACACACTGGCACAAGGATGATACAAACTTGGCCTTTTTGTAATTGTAGTATATTTTGTACCCTGCTTTTGTATACATTACTCTAAAACAAAAAATGTATGATGTTTTTATGTTTATCTTTTTCACTTGCACTGTATCTGTGATTGCCTCTCTCTGAATTATGTTACTCCGTTACATTGTCTTGGTAATTTCACTCTTTTGGCTTGTTAGGCTTTATAAATAACTACTAATAGTTCCTTATAATTTTTTCATAATTCAAGACAAATTTCATTTCAAATAAAAGAAAGCTCATAAATGAAAGCCGTTTCATCATTGATCGATATAATAAAAAAATGTAAGTTAAATATTAACTTAATCAGTAATAATTAATAAATAAATTAATCAGTTAAATTGATATTTTTGGATTGCCCCATCCTCTTTACTTAATATAGATACAATAACATTTTAAATAATTGTTTTTATATTAAACCTTATGATTAACATAAATTATTATAATAAATTAATTCAGTTCAAATTAGAAGCTAAATATGAACTGTTGACTAAATCTTATTTAGGATTGTATTTTTTACGCCTTTTTTAATAACATAATAGTTTCTGTTTAAAGCGTAATTGATGGCCAATTTAGTACAAATAAATTCTGTTAATATATAACAGCTGTTTATCATAATTTAATGTTTATATTATATTAAGTGAAAAAGTTACACATCTGCTTGAATGAAGCTCATTGAATATCAACAATTCCAGTTAATTCTGAAAAAGCTCTACAAGACATTCTGTGATCTGTATTTATTAATCTGACATTTACTTCACAAATATAGATATTTTTTTAATGTATTGCATTTTAAAATCAAAGCATCCTGCTGTGCCGTAATAGTGGATTTGACTTTAATGCCTTCTGGATGTGTTTGCAAGCAAAAAATAGGTCACAGCTGCACACACGGCAAATCAGGGAATCAATGAAAAGTCGTAATGTGGATCTAAGCACACTAGACAGACACACACCTCCCCCCATATCCTGCATGGGGTTCCTGGTTAAGCTTTGCAGTTTCAAAGATAATCAGGTTTGTGGATGGGCATTCCCTGATGGTTGGCATTTCCCCTTGCCCCCTACTTGAGTTCCTGTGTCTCTTGCAGTGTAGCAGAAGGTGTTCAAGCGTGATGCTTAAAAATGAGCCTTCTATGCAACTGCATCCATATGACTTTTTTCTGAGATGCATTTCATTTATTTTCTCAGATACTGTATATACATCAATTTATATTTGCGTTTGTCATTGGTCCATTGACTTTATAATATGGAATGTCCTAAAACAACTTGTGCTTGCAAAAATGTGTCAATATCGTTTCATGAAGATATTATCGTAATGGTTTCTGTTTAACAATCGGATCCCTTATGATTCATTGTAATTCATGATTTTGGACAAATTACAATTTAAATAAAATCTGCCAATTAATCATATAAAGTACAATAAGGTTTCATTAGTTAACATTAGTTAATGCATTACATATCATTAACTAATAATGAACAATATATATATATATATATTTATTAATCTTTGCTGATGTTAGTTGACAAAAATACAACCGTTCATTGTTAGTTCATGTTAGTTCCTGGTGCATTAACTAATGTTAACTAATGCAACTTTTAATGAAGAAAAAAAAAACAAATATTTGTATATGTTGAAATTAACATTAACCATGATTAATAAATACTGTAAAAGTATTTTAAAGTGTTACCATTATATCTGTTATCTTTATTGTTCAAATATATTAATATTGAAAGTTGAATATCCCCCTCCCACCCCACGTATTTAATTTAGAAAAAAAAAAAGGTTAAATATTCAATCTTATGATGAAAATAAATAATTATAATAAATATATAAATAAATTCTATTAAAATTAAAAGCTAAAAATATGAACAGTTAACTTGATCTTTTGGGGATTGTTTCCCCCGTTTTTAATAAGAATCATATTTGTTTTTGTTTGATATGAAATTGATAAACAATATAGAGCAAATCAATGGTGCTGAGAGACAATAGCTGTATTATGATCATGTAATGTTTATATTAGAGGTGATATTCAAGATAAAATGTAAAAAAAATTGTCTGTTACCTTTAATGGTGTCCTGGTTTTGAAGTTGGCCGAACAAAATCGAGCACTATACCAAAATGTGATAATGTACAATCTGCAGTCATAACATTGTCTACCATTCTGTCTCTGCAGTATGGACGGTCAGACAGTTACCGCGTGGCGACCACGCAGGACAAAGATGAAAAGGAATCTCCCAAAAAGAAGGCAGGGAAAGACCTGGATGACCTCAAGAAGGAAGTACCATTGGTAAGCCACACATTGATTTTAAAAGCTTTTTTCATTCTATACATTTATCATGAAATGGAGCAGAAATGGACAGATTTCCCTACTGTAATTTCATTTAGTTTAGTTTATTTACATTTTGATAGATAAGATGATCTACGTTAAGTGATTTGGTCCGTGTGATGGTACTACTTTATTGCTCATATAGCAATACATTATACATCCTCTTTATCACTATTTGTGTGAATTAAACTAATTTAATCTTCCTCCATGTTCTCTTTTCCCCAGACAGAGCATAAGATGTCGATTGAAGAAGTATGCAGAAAGTACAACACTGATATTGTACAGGTGAGTTCATCACATCGTCAATAAAAATGTGAACATTTGATTATTTACCATAAATACAAATTTTGCTTTTAGTAGCTTTCGCTTTGGTAGATACTCTTCTTCTTAAAGAGACAGCTAAGCAATGTCAGAAATGTACTTTTTAAGTTAGTAAATGGCAATACTTGCACCAGGAATAGATTTTTCAGGGTCACTTTTACATTATAGAAAACCACACAGTGTGTCATCCATATCAGATACTTCATATCTGTACTTAATCTTTAGTCAATAGAATAGTATGAAATACTTCTCTGATCCAATGTAATGTATTTAATGCGGTTTACCGCTATACCGCGGGAATATCTTGCTTTTCAACCGTGGTTAGAAAAAATCCATACCGCCCCAGCCCTAATCTCATCATTTACTCACTCACATGCCATTCCAGATGCGTATGACTGTCTTTCTCCTGCTAAACACAAATTTAGAATTTTAGAAGAAAATCTCAGCTCTGTAAGTCCATATAATGCAAGTGAATGGTGACCAAATTGGAATTGAAGCTCCAAAAAGCATATAAAGGTAGCAAGAAATCCATAAGACTTCAGTGGTTAAATCAATGTCTTCTGAAGCGATCCAATTGATTTTGGGTGTGAACAAATATAAATATACCTCCTTTTCACTATACATATTGCCATTGCATTCTCTGCCATGATTTCAAGCTCAACTACACTTCCTAGTGCTTGACACACACACAGAGCACTAGATGGCGCTAGGATGTGTAATCGAGCTTGAAATCATGATCGCCAAGGAGACTGCAGATGTCTAGATTTATAGTGAAAACTGAGTTTGGTCTGTTCGCTTAAGAAGATATGGATTAAACCACTTGAGTTTTATGGGTTACTTTTATGCTGCCTTTATGTGCTTTTTGGAGTTTTAGTCACCATTCACTTGCATTGAATGACCCTAAAGAGCTGAGATATTCTTCTAAAAGTCTTGTTTTGTCTCTGGTTGAGAACCATTGCTAGATATACTATCAAGCTAATTTCACAGGAGCCCTGATACATTTCTTCTCATCTCACCTCTTTTCCTTTACTCCCTTGAAGGGTCTGACTAATGCTAGGGCAGCCGAGTACCTCATTCGTGATGGTCCCAATGCTCTCACCCCGCCCCCTACTACCCCGGAGTGGGTTAAGTTCTGCCGACAGCTCTTCGGAGGGTTCTCCATCCTGCTGTGGATTGGAGCCATCCTCTGCTTCCTGGCCTATGCCATCCAGGCCGCCACGGAGGACGAGCCTGCGGGAGACAACGTGAGAACATGCACGCACACACACAACTTGTAAATTAGCACAAAAATTAGCCAACGTTTGATTGGTACATCAATTTGTTACATTATAAATACCAAATCAAAATTGTAGTTTTGTGTTTTTTAGCTTGTGGCTGTTAGCATTGATTAGCCATCTATATAATAGCGTACTCCAAAACTTGACAAATTATTATTATTATTTTTTTATAAATATACAGGTTTAAAATTTACAGAATATCTCTTTTTGGAATATTTAACAAACATATTGGTACCGGATGCCCACTGAAGCTAAGCAGGGTTGAGCCTGGTCAGTACCTGGATGGGAGACCTCTTGAGAAAACTATGGTTGCTGCTGGAAGAGGTATTAAGGAGGCCAGCAGGGGGTGCTCACCCTGACTCACTGTGGTCATTAAAAATACCAGGATACTTCTCAAAAAGAGTAGGGGTGTAACCCTGGTGTCCTAGCCAAATTCCCTCCATTGGCCCTTCTCAATCATGTCCTCCTAATAATCCCCATCCATTAATTGGCTCTATCACTCTACTCTCTCCTCTCCACCAATAGCTGGTGTGTGGTGACTGTACTGACGAACTATGGCTGCCGTCGCATCATCTAGGTGGATGCTGCCCACTGGTGGTGGTTGAGGAGATTCCCCTGTTCACTGTGTAAAGTGCTTTGAGTGTACAGTAGTGTCAGAAAAGCGCTATTTAAATATAACGTTCATAGTTCATGGCTGTAACGTAAACTAAAGCCTATTGGCTATTTGAAAAAATAGGGATAAGACCTCTGATTTTGAATTGTTCTGGCCAAACTTCCTGTTTCAATAGGAAATATGTCAGCACAGGTACATACATACACTGATGTTGTGCTACAGTTTGGACTGTGTGAGAATTAGGACAATGAAAATTTGCCAGAGAGTAGATAAGGACACAATCTATAACCCTATTCCAGCTCAGTCTTTTATTTGTAATCTGGTTGGCATTCTAATATTGATATTATCATCAATCTCTTTCTTTTATAGAGTACTGTATAAAGTTTTGAGAAAAGCTAATGGAGAGTTTGCTTTAGCTGAGAGACTGGTTTTCCTGAACTTGCCATTCATTTGATAAATTGCACTTTTGTTTCTCTCTCTCTGCTCCACAGTTGTATCTGGGCATCGTGTTGTCTGCTGTGGTTATCATCACTGGCTGCTTCTCCTACTTCCAGGAGGCCAAGAGCTCTAAGATCATGGAGTCTTTCAAGAACATGGTTCCCCAGGTATAAAAAGCTACAGTGAAGTCCAAAATACCAAGATATTATTTTCAAGTGTATTCCTATGTGTTTCTTCAAATTCGGGCACTTTTAACACATTAAACAAAGTAAAGTCTCATTATAAAATGTTTCACTTTCTTTGGCCTACTAACAATGTCCAACAATGTATGCACATACATCACAGGAGATTGTATATTTTTCTTGGATATATTTCGTCCTAATCCTAATATGTCCTAATTATAATTCAGAAGTGACATACTATATATTTACAGATATAGATAATAGATTACACTCAAAATGCTTTCTGAACTGCTCTGACCTTGAAAACAACAGTCTCAGTGAATCAAAAGGAAAAGTAGACATAGAGCTGTAATAATAAATCTCCAATTAATCTCTATCCCATGTTTGCCTTTCTTGTCATAATCCTAATTATTATCTCCCACTGCTGAGACTCTGAAGCTTCTAGAATGTATTAAAACACCCTCTGAGAGGTTGAAACTGGTGTTTGTGTGTGCTCTCAAAGCAAGCTTTAGTGATCCGTGAAGGAGAGAAGCTCCAGATTAATGCTGAGGAGGTGGTGGGTGGAGATCTGGTGGAGGTGAAGGGAGGTGACAGGATCCCTGCTGACCTCAGGATCATTTCTGCCCATGGCTGCAAGGTATCTAGATACACTTCTATGGATATGCCAGGCCTGATTCACTCAAATTCTGCAATGGTTCTTTGTAGCACTTTCTTTGTAGATTGAACAAAATTCTTCTTATCAAGAATCAAATTTGCAATATTGGGTTCTTGAGTTATGTATATGGATCTTTGGAGAATTAAAATGTTCTTCATTACATTATAGGTTCTTCAGATCAGATATTGGTTTCTGGGCTCTTTAAAGGACCAGTACATTGTTTGTTTTCCCCCCATTTTTCCCTTCATTTCCCCTTTTTTTCTAAAGACAAATATAAAGATCTTTGTGGAACTTAAAATGGTTCTTTTATGGCATCAGGCAGGTGGATGGATGGATGGATGGATGGATCAAACGACAGACAGACAGACAGACAGACAGACTGATAGATAGATAGATGAGAGAGAGAGAGAGAGAGAGAGAGATAGATAGATAGATAGATAGATAGATAGATAGATAGATAGATAGATAGATAGATAGATAGATGAGAGAGAGAGATAGATAGATAGATAGATAGATAGATAGATAGATAGATAGATAGATAGATAGATAGATAGATAGATAGATAGATAGATAGATAGATAGATAGATGAGAGAGAGATAGATAGATAGATAGATAGATAGATAGATAGATAGATAGATAGATAGATAGATGAGAGAGAGAGAGAAGATAGATAGATAGATAGATAGATAGATAGATAGATAGATAGATAGATAGATAGATAGATAGATAGATGAGAGAGATATAGATAGATAGATAGATAGATAGATAGATAGATAGATAGATAGATAGATATATAGATAGATAGATAGATAGATAAGAGAGAGAGATACAGATAGATAGATAGATAGATAGATAGATAGATAGATAGATAGATAGATAGATAGATAGATAGAGAGAGAGATAGATAGATAGATAGATAGATGAGAGAGATAGATAGATAGATAGATAGATAGATAGATAGATAGATAGATAGATAGATAGATAGATAGATAGATAGATAGATAGATAGATAGATAGATGAGAGAGAGATACAGATAGATAGATAGATAGATAGATAGATAGATAGATAGATAGATAGATAGATAGATAGATAGATAGATAGATAGATAGATAGATAGATAGATAGATAGATGAGAGAGATAGATAGATAGATAGATAGATAGATAGATAGATAGATAGATAGATAGATAGATAGATAGATAGATAGATAGATAGATAGATAGATAGATAACCTTTATTTTTAATAGTGTCCAATGATTTAAGCTCATAATATTCTTTATTCTTCAGGTTGACAACTCCTCCCTTACCGGCGAATCAGAGCCCCAGACCAGGTCACCTGACTGCACCCATGATAACCCTCTGGAAACCCGCAACATCGCCTTCTTCTCCACCAACTGCGTTGAGGGTATGGTTGTCATAGCAGCTGCATCACTGCTCAATTGTTTCCCCTATGCTGTCTCTCTCACGTTATTATCTTATTTTCTGTTCTCTATTACTCATCCTCCCCAATCGATTTTCGATTTTTTTTCCCATTTCAATTTTTTCTGGGTCATTTTTTCCAAGAACTGCCTCAGAGGAAAGATGTTGTCATGACAACAACCTCTCACTGTTGTGCCCAGTCTTGCCATTCATCAGTTGCCCACGCGATTGCTAACACCCACTTGTTTTTCACTCTAGTTTTCCACACATTTCTCGCTCTGTCACTCATTCTTTCACACTCCCTCTCTCTTTTTTTATTGAATTCAAATCTGACTGAATAAATGAATAATCATGAAGTTGCAAAACACGATTTCTTAGCTCTACCATTACGGAAAATCTGTCAAGTTGTCATTTTTTATTATAAATCAGTTTCACAATGTTTTTTTTTTTTCTGTGAATATGATTTTGAACATTCCCAATAACAAATTCAAATGCTTTTTTTGCAATGAAGAAGGCAATTTATAGTCCGACTGTGATTGGTCTCTGTCAGTGCAATGCAGTTGTTTTGAAAGGCCAAGAGATGTTGCAAATGCCCAGAGCTCAGAGCTGTCAGAAGGGTGTCTGTGTTTCGTGATCTTTGTCAATAGACCTCTTTCATGCAAAGGCCATCTTTGATTTTTAATGGGAATAACAACGAGGCTGTGAGGAATAGACTTGCCAGCTCTCAATGGCACAAATGGTTCAAAGCTGTGTAAAGCTCCTAGATCACATCTGATTTTCCACACCTCATGTTCTCCCGAGTAAATACTGTATGCTCTTGGACAGATACATTATCAACGTTTTGTCCGCAGAACGATCCAAAAATACTTTAAACTGCAGTACAGCCCATTGCAGAGACTGTAAGTTTATCCCTCACAGCCTCATTCCCATTAACAATCAAAAATGGCGCTTGTGTCAATAAGTGAAATGATGTCGCTCAGATTCTTGCTCCAGTATGATTCTCTCCTGACCCCTTGTGGTGAGTTATGGGAATTAAGGCTTTCAACATGCTTTGCTTGTAAAGCACAATGACATAATACCAAAACAATCATCTCAGACATAAAGCTTTTACTTGCAGTTTGAGGTTATAAAAATAGTTAATATGAGAAAACATTTTTTTACGATTTGTGTCAGATTTATTTAGTCGACTTTAATGGTCAAATAACATTATTCAGTTGTGCAGTCAATTAAAAAATATATAAAAAGAAAAAAGTGATAACACGTTTACAGTGGTAAAACTGTTAATAATAAGTGTATAATATAATATAATATAATATAATACACTTTACAATAAGTTCTATATGTTAGTATTATTAAATGCATTAGGTATCATGAACTAACACTGAAACATTATTTTTAAAAGCATTTATTTATCTTGGTGAATTTTAATGAATGAAAATACTATTGTTCATTGTTAGTTCATGTTAATTCATAAAACATAAATAATGTTAACATTGAACTTTGAATTTTAAAAATGTATTAATTGTTAAATTAACATTAACTAACCATTAATAAGTGCTGGAAATGTATTATTCATTGTTAATTCATGAAAACTTCTGTAGTCAACAAAGACAAACGTATTGTATAGTTATACATATATAATATAATATAATATAATAATGCAGTGTAATGTAATCAGTGTTGGGAGTAATGCAATGCTAAATAATTCATTACTGTAATTAAATTACTTTTTGTTGAGGGGAAAGTAACGTAAGGGATTTCTCTTAATGTTTCAGTAATTTAATTACAGTTACTTCTGATGTAATTGTGTTAAATACTCTAAAGACTATAGAACAGTATAAAACAAGAGTGAATTTAAAATAGAAATTTAAAGTGTTATGTTAAAATTTATGTTTTCTAATTAATCTTTCATTGTTTTGGCCAGTTCATGAATAATAATTTATTTGATTTTATATTATTTATTTGCAATAATTAAAAGAACAATTTCATGTTTGTCCTTGTATTTTTCATCTGGTTGAGGTTGATCAGGGTTTTAGAAAGTAATTAATAATAAGTAATGCAATTACTTTTCAAAGTAATTAGTACAGTAATCTAATTACACTGTAGAAGATGTAATTAGTAGTTAGTAATTAATTACTTTTTAGAGTAACCCAACCCTGAATGTAATGTAATGAAATATAATATAATATAATCCTCCATAGGTTGCCTACTAATCTGAATATTTAGGTGTGAGTATCTCCCAATTGTCAGTGTTGATTACAGCCCTGTATTATATCATATATTATTAAAACTCCCTCTTCTCTGTCTGTCAGGTACTGCTCGTGGTATTGTCGTATGCACTGGTGACCGCACTGTAATGGGCCGCATTGCCACACTGACCTCTGGCCTTGAGACCGGCAAGACCCCTATCGCCAAGGAGATCGAGCACTTCATCCAAATCATCACAGGCGTGGCCGTCTTCCTGGGCATGTCCTTCTTCATCCTGTCAATCATCCTGGGCTACTCCTGGCTGGAGGCCGTCATCTTCCTCATTGGAATCATTGTCGCCAATGTGCCCGAAGGACTGCTGGCCACCGTCACTGTGAGGATTCCTGTAGTTTTCCCTCTCTTCCACTGTGTGGTTTTTGTGTGTGTGTGTGAGACATTAAAGTGATATCCAAAAATAAAAATTCTGTCATCATTCTCTCACCCTCATTTTGTTCCAAACTTAAACATAATTCTTTCCTCGTTCCATGGAACAGTAAACGAGACGTTAGACAGAATGATAGCCTCAGTCCCCATTTACTATCATTGTAAAGAAAAATAAATGAATACTGAGACTTTGCATCCCCAACATTTTTGTGTGGCATGGAAGTTATACATGTTTGAATCAACATGAGGGTGGTTTAATATGGACAGAATTTTAATTGTTGATGGTTCCTCAAACCTTCTTTTTGAATTTGTTGGTATATTTCAATTTTAAGTGTGTATTTGTGTCTCATCTAGTGCCTACTCACGTCTTTTTCTCTGTTTTTGTGACCACATAAATGTGTGTTATTGTTCTGTTTTCCACTTTAATTTGTGTGTTTGCGTGTTGGACAGTCGGTTCTGTTTAGTCTATGTTCAAATGGAATACTATAGTGTACTGATGCTTACAAAATCCTGCATAGTATGTACAGTAACACTAAGTTAACATAAGAGCTGTCTATTTTAGCGTTTCTCTTCTTATTTTAATTTTTTACTTAAGATTTTAATATATGAACTGGCTAAATATTTAGATTCAAATTTCATGTGTTTCAGTCAGTTTCTTTATTGATTTGGTTTATGTATTTGTTGCACCTTCTATTGGACTTAGGACACAACGTCAGTTAAAACATTTGTTAAAAATGGGCGATTTCCCCTTAACTGAAATAATGTCTTTGTGATTCTAATCTAATTAGAATTTTAATCATATTTGAATTTAAAATGTTAAAACTTAGTACTTATGCAGCAAGATGCTGATGCAATGGCTAAAGACCTCCACTTAAAGGTGCAACATGTAATATATTTACTGTACTAAAGCATAAACTTATCATAATATGTTATCAGAGATTTAGGAAACATGCTAAGTTGAAATACTGGCTTCTCCGAAAGCAATGCTACAGCCAGTATATTCTACTTTGAAATGTCCGTTCTGGGACGGAATTTCTGTTTGTGTTTTGGCCTGTGTGATCCCGCCCACTGTCCATTTTCCAATAGTATTTGGACACCCCGTGATGCAGATTTGAACAAGCCAGCAATACATCTAGCTAACATTGACAGAGTTATAAAAAATCCACATGAGCTGGTTTATAATTTGCAAAAAATAATAACATTGCAAACGTATACATTAGCTGATCAACTTACGGTGTAAGGCTTGTTACTTGCCATTGTCAGTTTTCTCATTCCTGTTGCGTGTCCTCAGCCTGACATCCCGCGTGAGCTTTGAGTCTGGGGAGCAGTGGAGACAACGCTCTCCAATGTTTCTAATTTGGACTGCAGTACCCATTTTAAATCATCATCAGTGCATGGCAAAATTCAAATTTTAGCAGTATTTAGCATTTGAATGTGCATTTTAAATTTTTAAATTTTGAATTTTGAATTTTAATTACATACTATATTGTGGGCTGCAGGATGTGGGATGTATACTGCTCATTTTGGCTCATTTAGTAAAACATCCAGGTATTCCATACATACATAATGCATACTTAAAATAGTAGTACGGTAGTATTCCATTCTGAACATAGTTGGTTAACCATGGATATCCGTTGTCTGTCCTTTTCGTAAAATTACATTTGTGCCTCTGGATTATTTCTTTTATTACTTGGTGTAAATCTGTACATTTTCAGTGAAGTGTCGTGGCTTCTTGTCTGTGATTGTGTCTTTGCTGTGTCTGTGAATGCTTGAGTAGTGTTGTAAATTGTTGACGGTGTTTGTGATAGCGTGCATCAATGAATGTGTTCTTTAACTGTATTCCCTCTCTCTAATTTTCTGTGACTTTATTGTGTGACTGTGACTCTATCGCTGTCTTTCTGTTCCTCTCTCTTTTTTTCCTGTTCTTTTACAGACTCATACTAGGCCAATATGACAGTCTGACAAAGTATTACTCTGTGGTATCTCTAGTTTCCTGTGCAAGCTAGTGGCTGCCACATTAGCTTAGTTCTCACTGCAACCAATTCTGATTTTCTGATCTGGATCTTTATGGCTGACTGTCTGCAATGTCCGTTTGCAGATAATGACATTAGATTCATTTGTTCAGACAGTTTAGCCCAAATCTGGCATATCTAAATTAAATTTCCATATTAATGACCCAAAAGTAAAACCCTATGCTGTTTCAAACCCATTAGACTTTCTTTTATGGAACACAAAAGGAGTTATTTGGCAGAATCACTCCTCAGTCTTAGTCCCCATTCACTTTCATTGAATAGGAAAATAGATGCAATGAAAGTGAATGGTGACTGAGACTAACATATTACATGGTCTAACATCTCCTTTTGTGTTCCATGGAAGAAAGTCATATAAGTTGAAACCAGTCTGGGCCGTGCATTTAAAGTCTAGTCCACAGTGTCACAGTTTCACAATGAATAAGACACCGTATGTCTATCATACATTATGTGACAGTCAACTAATAGTACAAATTGACATTTTAAAAACACGTCCACGCATGAAAGCCAGAACTTGAAATGACACTTAATGCTCAAGCAAGCCTAATTTTAACTGCAGCATGACTGTTTTGTGAAATGAACGTCTCCCGAACAGACTCATAATTTTTCATATGAATCTACCAAGGAGGTCTATAATACCTGGACAAATCTATCTATTAATATTTGCGATCTAAATGTTGCTTGCAATACATTTCATTTCATCAGGGTACACGGTTATGCTGCGTTTCATTCAAGTTGGATGAGGGAAATTCCTACTTGATATCTCCGACCATAAATGCATTAAATTCCCTGATATTCGGAACTGCAACGCTTCTGTTAGATTAGCAGGATGTAACACAGCACTACTTTTCAAAACTGACACTGAATGCTCCAGCAGCCTAATTTACACTTAGAAAACTCCTGTTGTTGCTATAACAATGCAAGAAACACTTACCAATATACTTGAAGTGAAAATCAGTCCCACTTTCCTGTTTAATAAATTGAGCAATCACACGGTCACGCAGAACATCTCGTGTTTATAAATCCATAAGGATCTCTTTCTCATTGATGACGATCTCGCACTCGCTTTCAAATTACGTCACTTAAAGTGTGATTGTGTCACTCAAGGCCAGCTAGAAGGCCTCGACTGGGACATATCCAGGGCTGGACAGGTAATCTGGCATACCGGGCATTTTCCCTGGTGGTCCGACGCACTTTGGGGCCGATCAGGGGCGGACTGGACATCGGGAGAACAGAGCGGGCCAGTGGGTCGGCCGCGAAATGTGCCGAATGGACAGCAATAAGCTAAAATGAGGTGCAGCGTTATGTAGAACGGACAATAAAACAGTGCCGGGATATGCAGAAAAGGACAGAAGTTTTAAAGAAACATTGTAAAGAAGTAGATTCAAAATGAGCAATACATGAAATTAAAATCTAGTTAAACAGAAATAAACACACAGAGGAATAATATTTAATCTATATGCACCAATACAGGAATAAAAACTAAATTTACCTACATATATTTGTACTAAAACATTCTTTTTTGAAAACACACTGTGTGAAAAAACTACAAATTCATTCCTTTTTTTTTTTTTTTGTTTTGTTTTTTTTTTTTTAACCCTGTTGAATATTATTATAATCCTGAATTATTATTGTGGGACATAGTTAAGTTTATTATTATGATATAATACAATATAATACAACATGGCAGATTTGAATCCCCGAGGGGGCATTTGAAATTGCACAGATTTGTCACTTCACCAAAGATGTAACGATGCTGAAAATGATTTATTTATTTTTTCACACTAATACCT
The DNA here is from genome assembly GCF_025860055.1 of Xyrauchen texanus. Lineage (NCBI taxonomy): Eukaryota > Metazoa > Chordata > Actinopteri > Cypriniformes > Catostomidae > Xyrauchen > Xyrauchen texanus. The sequence continues at coordinate 13,768,572 of NC_068285.1, read as the reverse complement.
TCGTTTCAGTGTGAAAGGCAGCGTGAGTCACAGCTTTCATAGATATGCACATGCATAAGCCCAACTGAAACATCACCAAACGTTCAAAATATTAAGGCTTATCAACCTTAATAATGTTTAAGACAACATCACTTAAATTCGTAAACAAAACACATCAAAAGGCAGTAAACCGCTGTACCAACAATTAGAAAAACGGAACGTGCCGAGTGCTGATGCTAAACCACTTATGCTTGCACTTTTAGTTACATCATTTAGTTAAATCCTTATCCTGGGTAAATCCCTTTTCTTAAATCATTCCCTTCTTTTAGCCTTTGAGCCTCTGAGCTCTGACTGAATTACATGGCAGAAAACATTTTTCTAATTAAGCACAGATTTGCCAGAGAGTGTAACTTCTGTCCCCACCTTCCACCTGAAACTTTCAATTACTCACCACAAATAGTGAAAAAAAATTAAAACACCTTTAAAAGATGGTAACTAAATAATACAAATTGGTTTAAATACAACATTTGGACAGAGGGGGCACAGTGGTCTGGCTGAGGGGGCACTGAAATCTGATTTCAATGCTTTTTGCTGTTCAGAATACAAACCAAATGAATTTGAGTTGAATTTGATTTCTGCTGCCTGTCTGAACAAATCTATAGAGACTGACACTCTTGTAGACTGAGGCTCTCACTGTGACTTGATTGGCTGTGTTTGCATGTGCGCTTTGTGCTACTAAACTAGCTGTGCTTTTACTAGCTTTGCTGCGGCTTTGCTGTACTCCTCAGAGCCTCTTTCTGCAACACTGTCCTATAACTGCACGATGCTGCATTGTAACACCCAAACACCCAATGTAATGTCCCTAATGCTCTTTTCTTTTTCTTGTCTCTCTTTGATTCTCTCTGCTCATGTTTCAACTTCTGCCTCAACTGCACTTCTTTTTTGTGTTCCATTTTTCCGGTCCTTTGTTTCCGTCTCTCCCATTCCACCTCTCTGTTTCCGTCTGTCAGGTGTGTCTGACCCTCACGGCCAAGCGTATGGCTCGTAAGAACTGTCTTGTGAAGAACCTGGAGGCTGTGGAGACTCTGGGTTCCACCTCCACCATCTGCTCCGATAAGACCGGCACTTTGACGCAGAACCGCATGACTGTCGCCCACATGTGGTTCGACAATCAGATTCACGAAGCTGACACCACCGAAGACCAGTCTGGTGGGTAATTTAAGATTAGTAAATCTTACTGACTACTGTGTAAACCATGTTCACATCAACACCAGGGGGAATTACATTTAAATTCAATTGATATTTTACATATCAGATGAAAATTCTCTCAGCATTTACTCACTCTTATGCCATCCCAGATATGTATGACTTTCTTTGTTCTGCAGAACACAAATTATGATTTGTAGAAGAATATTTCAGCTCTGTAGATCCATACAATGCAAGTGAATGGGTGCCAAAATGTTGTTGCTCAAAAAAAGCACATCAAGGCATCATGAAAGTAATCCATATGACTCCAGTGTATTAATCCATATTTTCCGAAGTGATATGATAGGTTGGGGTGTGAAAAAGATCAATATTTACAAGAAGAAGAATGTGAAAGTGAAAGTTAAAGTGGAGATTGGCTGAGCAGAGAGGGGAATTTAAAGTAAAAAAACGTAAATATTGATCTGAGTCTCACACACATCAATCAGATCTCTTCTGAAGACATTGATTTAACCACTGGAGTTTTATGGATTACTTTTATGCTGATTCAAAATTTTGGCACCCATTCACTTGCATTGTATGGACTAACAGAGCTGAAAAATTCTTCTAAAAAGTCTTCTAAAAATATATCATTTGCGTTCAGCAGGAGAAAGACAGTCATACACATCTGGGATGGCATAAGGGTGAGTAAATGATGAGAGAATTGTAGATTTTGGGTGAACTATCCCTTTAATTTGAATTGGGATGCAGAATTGCAGTTTGAAATTGAATTTAAGCACGCAGAATTAAAATGGAATGAAATTCAAAGGAATTTATATAACTGTAAGTATAGTTTTCAATAATACATTTGTGATGAGGAGGAGGGCGTGACCGGGTCGAGAGGATTCACGCCCGGCTCTGAGTTGCCCAATCATCGGGAGAGAGATAAAGGAGAAGCCAGGGACGCTAGAGAGGGAGAGAGAAAGACGTATGCAGCAGTCTTGTGTATTTATGTTGTGATGTTATGCTTTCAGTTCAGCAATTGTGTTAATTAAAAGTTTACGCTGACTGCTCAACCAGTTCCCACCTCCTCCTTGCCCATCGTATGAATACGTAACACTGGTGCTGAAACCCGGGAGGGAGGAGGGATGCGCCGTTGGAGAGCCATCTCCGCTGATGGAGGGTCATGATGCCGTGGAGGTATGGTCTGGTGGAACTGGAGCGCCTGAGGGTGGAGGAGCCCGTTGCCATACACCAGGAAGCAGAGGAGCTGCTGCCAGCTGCCGGGAGGCGGAGGAGCCCGCTGCCATCCTCCAGGAGGCGGAGGAGCCAGCTGCCATCTGCTAGGAGGCGAGGTCCAGTGCCATTGCCCGGCGTCACGGAGGACAGCTGCACAGCTGGCTGAGGACCAGTCGACAGCGTGTTTTGGAACCAGCTGAGCAGTCAACATAAACTTTGTATTAACACAAACTCTAAACTGAAAGCATAACGTCACAACATAAACACACATACACAAGATTACTGCGTGCGTCTCTCTACCTCCCTCTCTGGCATCCCTGGCTCCTCCTTTATCTCTCTCCCGCTGATTGGGCAACTTAGCACCGGGAGTGCATCCTCTCGGCCTGGCCACGCCATCCTCCTCATCACAACATTTTTCAGTATAAATTACTCATTAACACATTATCATCCATTCAACATATGGGGTAGATGATATTATTAATCAATTCATGAAATGCCACCTATAAACTTTTTTATTTTATTTATATGTACTGTATGCAATAAACTTTCATTTTGTGGAATGCTCTAATTAACCCCATAGTCTTCAAAATTGAGCCAAACAACATGAAACAATTCAACATTCGGTGGTGCATAACCTGTTCACTTCAAATGTTGTCTACATTTTACATCATTTTGAGGTCTTTCTCCATCAGGTGCGTCGTTTGATAAGAGCTCTGGGACGTGGTTGTCTCTGGCCCGTGTTGCGGCGCTCTGTAACAGAGCTGTGTTTAAGGCGGCTCAAGACTCTCTGCCAATCCTGAAGCGTGATGTGGCGGGCGATGCTTCTGAGTCTGCCCTCCTTAAGTGCATCGAGCTTTCCTGTGGATCAGTCAAAGCCATGAGGGACAAGAACAAGAAAGTGGCTGAAATTCCATTCAACTCCACCAACAAATACCAGGTTTGTATAATGTTTATATGCAGTGGTTAAATTTACTCTTGAAGCATAGCATCCATAAATGTGCTGAAATATCCAGTCAATGCCATCTTTATTGGCTAAATACTTAAGAATAGGAGACATGGCCTAGTGGTCAGTAAAATGCTCCAGCAGAGTGAGTCATAGTGCTCTTGTTGGGCAACATGAGGTCAAGCCTGATGGCATTTCCTTACTCAGTATCCCACTTCTTCCATGATTCTTCTCTACTACTCCTCTCTCTACTATCTGTAAATGTAAGTGGCAAAAAAGCCAAAATAAATGGATTTGTTTCCACAACAGCTGTCAGTGCACGAGTCAGATGATGAGAGCAACAGCCACTACCTGCTGGTGATGAAGGGGGCGCCAGAGCGCATCCTGGACTGCTGCACCACCATCATGGTGCAGGGCAAAGAGCAACCCATGGACGAGGAGTTGAAGGAGGCTTTCCAGAATGCCTACCTGGAACTTGGAGGACTTGGAGAAAGAGTTCTGGGTGAGACATAGGGATGAGGGAATGTTTTAGGGACAAATACACTATCAGCCAATGTTTGGACACACCTACTCATTCCTTATTACTACTATTTGCCACATTTTTGAATAATAGTAAAGTCTTCAAAACCATGAAATAACACAAATGGAAGTGGGTTGGGAATTACGTAGTGACCAAGAAATGTTGAACAAATCCATACTAACTTAAATTTAAGCTTCTTCAAAGTAGCCACTCTTTGTTTAGATTACAGCTCTAAAAGACTAATGAAAATGTGTTTTTTATTCCTCCATCCAGGCTTCTGCCACGTGTTCCTGTCTGAAGACAAATACCCCAAAGGATTTGCCTTCGACACTGATGACATTAACTTTCAAACTGACAACTTGTGCTTTGTGGGCCTGATGTCCATGATTGACCCTCCTCGAGCCGCCGTCCCCGACGCTGTGGGCAAATGCCGCTCGGCTGGCATCAAAGTCATCATGGTGACCGGTGACCATCCAATCACAGCCAAGGCCATCGCCAAAGGTGTCGGCATCATCTCAGAGGGTAACGAGACAGTGGAAGACATCGCCGCACGCCTTAACATTCCTGTCAGCCAGGTCAACCCCAGGTAGAGTATTAAAACAGAGAATATATCAAAAAGTATTTCCAAACTGTGTATCAATCATTGGGTCTTATTCACAAAACACAAGCGAAACATACACAAGCAAAACGTATGGTTTTACATACACAGAAATTCATTCTGCTAGTATTTCTTGAAAAAGGCCCAACGATCCAGACAGTATATACAGTAAGGCTTATACAGTCAATACAGGTTCAAATCCGGTGTGTAACGTTTCCATATTCCATTGCGCCCTGATCTTGCCATCGTTTTCTTTCTTCTCTTTACTATACTGTGAATACAAATAGCAAAAAGGCCATAAAATGATCAAAAAATACACTACTGCACACACTTTGAAGAGGACTGTGCTTAACGGCCATTGTGATTTAGCCAAGGAGGACATGGATCAGCATTCTTATTGGTCCTGAAACAACATTCGTATCAACCAAACAGATTTTTGGGGTTAGTTGTGTGATCATGTTGTGTTCACATCATGTCAAATGATTGTAATTAGTACTGTATGTTTCTGAGTTTAACACCATGCACTGTGCACTTACACGACTCACAATGCCATCTAATTTATTATTTTTCAAAGTGTAGTATCGTCTTAAATTAAACAGTAGTGGATTTATACTATACAGAAGCATTCACCGTTTTACAGCTAACTTGAGTGATGTTTCACATATGTGTGTTTTGTAGCTTTAGCATGTTAGCCGAAGTCACTGCAATATTAATATTTCAAATAATGTATCTGCTACTTTACAAAATGGCATGGAATGGTATATAATGTGTGATTTGGGATGCAGATTTTGTCTTTGAAACTTCTGACTTCTCACCACTTGACTGTGCTGACGTCATGTGCGAACCAAAATGGCGACTTCAACAGTTAAAGGGTTAGGTCACCCAAAAATGAACATTCGCTCATCATTTACTCATGCCATCCCGGATGTGTATGGCTTTCTTTCATCTGCTGAATTTTTAGAAGAATTTTTCAGCTCTGTAGGTCCATACAGTGCAAGTGAATGGGTGCCAAAATTTTGAAGTTAAAAATCCACATATGGACAGTATAAAAGTACTCCAGATGACTGATATGTTGGGTAAATCCATATCTTCTGAAGCGATAGGTGTGGGTAAGAAACAGATCAATATTTAAACCCTTTTTCCTTCACTTTTACTTTCTTGTAGTGGATAACAGGGGACTTTTAAGGAATTGTTCACCCAAAAATAAACATTCTCTCATTATTTACTCACCCTCATGCCATCCCAGATGTGAATGACATTCTTTCTTCTGCAGAACACAAACAAAGATTTTTAGAAGAATATTTCAGCTCTGTAGCTTCAATGCAATTCAATGCAGGTGAATGTTGGCCAGAATTTTGAAGTATACAAAAGCACATAAAGGCAGTGTGAATGTAATCCATAAGACTCCAGTGGTTAAATCCATGTCTTCTGAAGCGATATGATAGGTGTGGGTGAGAAACAGATCAATATTTAAGTCCTTTTTACTTATTTTCCTCACTGTCCAGTAGGTGGTGATATGCATGAAGAATGTGAATTGCCAAAAACATAGAAAGAAGTAAGTGAAAGTGGAAGGTTGTCATGCTGCAGAACCAAGACGTTTTAACTGTAGAATCGTCCAGCACAGGCCACAAAGCAACACGGAGGAATAAAAATCAAAAACTCGACTCTCAAACTACTATATCCTCTACATCAATTCACCGCTGTTAAAAATCCAAATAGATCTGCTGTAGTTTATTTCCACGTTGCAAACCTGGACATGTGAAAAGGGTCTGGTTTGAACACATACGAGAAAAAAGAATAACAAAACAGAATTGTGGATATTGTGAAACTGATTTTTAGTCATTTAGATCTTTGCGTTTTGCATTTTAAGTGACAGTCACAGCCGTGCATGTACTACATGCTGCTTTTTATCCTATTGGAGAGCTTTGTATCCATTTTGTATTCTCCATTTGTGCGTTACCAGGGATGCTAAAGCCTGTGTGATCCACGGGACTGATCTAAAGGATCTCAGTCAGGACCAGATGGATGAAGTGCTGAGGAATCACACAGAGATTGTGTTTGCCAGGACCTCTCCCCAACAGAAACTCATCATTGTGGAGGGATGCCAGAGACAGGTATACACTCACACACACACACACACACACACACACACACACACACACACACACACATACACTGCAATAACAAATGCCTTCAGATAATGGCAACTTGTGGCAAAACATTCCTATATATTGTTATAAACGGGGACTCTGCTGAGGCACTCTATTATATAAAGATGTATTCTAACAAAAATGAAATTCCAGTTGAAGTGAGGACTTCAATTGGGACTTTTGACTCCAAATTGCTCTTACTATCTGTGTCTCTTAGGGTGCCATTGTGGCTGTAACTGGTGATGGAGTGAATGATTCTCCCGCTCTGAAGAAGGCTGACATTGGCGTTGCTATGGGCATCTCTGGCTCAGACGTCTCCAAACAAGCTGCAGACATGATCCTGCTGGATGACAACTTTGCATCCATTGTTACTGGAGTTGAGGAGGGTAAGACAGATATACGTTAGAATATAAGTAATACAAACTCAAATTTAAGAGTTCTTCCACAATCACACTACAAGAAACCTAGTAAGGAAAATGTTGGAAAAGTCCTTTAAATGAGGCCTAATATGCCCCTTTTTACAAGATGTAATATAAGTCTCAGGTGTCCCCAGAATGTGTCTGTGAAGTTTCAGCTTAAAATACCCCACGGATCATTTATTATACCATGTTGTAAATGTCTCTTTTTGGGTGGAATCAAAAACATGCTGATTTCGCGTGTCTCTTTAAATGCAAATGAGCTGCTGCTCCAACCCCCGGTTGGTTACTACAGCAACAACAAATCAGAACCTATATGACTGACAGCGTAAATACCGGAGTTCAGGCAGGGCTGGACTAGGAAGATAAATCAGCCAGGGATTTTACATAGCAACTGGCCCAAAAGTTGAGCGGAGGGGGTGTTCGCTGCCCTTATCTGCATATCGCGGCACCGTTTTGTGGTCCGTACTGCATAACACAGTGGCTCATTTTAGGTTATCTCAGCCCATTTCGCGGCCGACCCACCAGCCCGCTCGGTTCTCCCGATGGGTAGTCCACCTCTTTTCGGTGGCGGCGGCCCAACGGGAAAATGCCTGGAATGCCAGATTACCAGTCCAGCTTGTCCACTGCGTCTTCAGCGGCTCTGATGCCGGGAGTACATGAAGAACATCTTATGTTCACTTTTACAGCCAGCAACAGAACACTAATGACACTTACGAAGCTGAGACATTATTCTTCTCACTGTATCTGCTCCAGCGTCGGAAAAAAATGGCACACTGTGTGTAGATCACTCAGGGGAGGATCTATGATAATAGGGTCGAGTCCGTCACCAGTCGTGGGCGTGGCCTGCTCTAACGGAACATTAGAGAGTAAATTAAAACCGTTCATTTCGACACACTGTTTGTGATTAAAAGAAATATAAGAAAGTGGAGTGAGTGGACTTTTAACACTGTATGGTGATTGTGTACACTCACTGCTGACTCACATTCATGTACTAACACCATGTAAAAGTGAATTTTGCATAATAGGTCCCCTTTAATATTTAAAGGAATGTTCCAGGTTCAAGTTAATACAAGGCGGTTACAATGAGGCACTTACAATGAAAGTAAATGGGGCCAGTCCATAAACATTCAAATAAACCTTGTTTTAAAAGTAGAGCCACGAGACATAAACACTGTTTGTGTTAACATGATTTTAGTGTTATAAACATTTGTACTAACCTTTTCTGTGTAAAAGTTACATTAGTTACAAGATTGTTGCCACGACGACGTAACGACGGTAAACCGTGTAATGTTTAAAACATTGTCACGCTGGTAAATCCCTGATTTTATCACACTAAAATCACGTTAACGTACATTATAATGTACATCTTGTGGCTATACTTTTGAAACGGTGTGTATATTAATGTTTATAGACTGGCCCCATTCACTTCCATTGTAAGCGCCTCACTGTAACCTGCTATTTAAAAAAAATTATAATAATTTAACAACTAATAATTTTGTTTTATTTTTTGGGTAATTAACATTATGCTACAAATGCTGTTGACTGAGCTTAACTTGTACTGAACCCGAAACATACCTTTAAAATATTTCTGTATCCAACATAAATGAAGTCTGGCTGCTTAAATGAGCTAGTTTTGTATTTTCCGAGATTGTGCAATTGTAGACAATCAAACCGAATTGTAAGTGAATGAGCTGTTTTGAAGTCGGTATTGATGGAAGTCTGTTTCTGTTTTTCATCTGCAGGTCGTCTGATTTTTGATAACCTGAAGAAGTCCATCGCCTACACGTTGACCAGCAACATCCCTGAGATCACTCCCTTCTTGTTCTTCATCATAGTCAACATTCCTCTGCCCCTGGGAACTATCACTATCCTCTGCATTGACTTAGGCACTGACATGGTGAGGCACACGTGTTGTGAATATTTTTTTGCGTATATGCCTTAATGTAACAGTAAAAGTACGATTAATGTATCATTGATGTTGTGTGCGCTTGCACACAATATCATTTATAAAAGTACTTGAAACAGACTGGCTGACCGGCTACAAAATACTGGCTGCAATACACCACCAACACAACACACAACATGACCAACTCTTATCCTCTTTTAACACGTGTTTTACTGAAATGCATGCATAAATGATGTTGTTTTTTTATTTTCAGGTTCCTGCAATCTCATTGGCTTATGAAGCAGCAGAGAGTGACATCATGAAGCGCCAGCCTCGAAACCCCAGCAGGGACAAGCTGGTAAACGAACGTCTCATCAGCATCGCCTATGGACAGATCGGTTAGTGAGCTGCTGCATCATAATATACTGAAACAAGAACAATGTTTGATTAACGGAATATTCAAGTTTCAATATCAAGTTGAGCTCAATCGAAAGCAATTGTGGTGCATCATCACAAAGATTAATTTTGACTTGCCCCTCCTTTAACTTCTGGGTTACAGTGAGGCTCTTTCAATGGAAGTGAAGGGGGGCCAATCCGTAAATGTTAAAATACTCACTGTTTCAAAAGTATAGTCACAAAACGTAAACATTAAGCATTTTAACAGGATTTTAGTGATAGTTATTGCCAATTTTACAACTTTGTTGCCATGACGATGTAATGTCAGCAAACCGTAAAACCCTAAAATGACTGTAAACAACTTTACAGTTTAAATAGTACATGTAACGAAAGCGAGCTGGTATGTGTAAACCTCCCTCCCCTGGCCTCAAGAGGTGCTCTAGCGACTGACACTAGGGGCTGTAGCATTTAGCCTCCTCGTTAGCACGTCTGCCTCCCATGCTGGCAGACCCTGGTTCGAATCGCATTTGGAGCAGATCATGCAGGACAGGCTACATACGCAAGTTTAATAGAAAAATTAATGTAAGTGCTTTTATAAAATTATAAACTTTATATTTCTGCCTTTAAACACTCCAAAAGTTGTCCTTATTCAATTCCATTGTTGTTGTTATCAACATTATGCCACAAATGCTGTCGATTGAGCTTAACTTGTATTGAACCTGGAATATTCCTTTTAAAAGACCAGCTATCTACAGATCTGAACTGACACTTTCTCCCTTCATCTGCGTGTATATAGGTATGATTCAGGCCCTGGGAGGATTTTTCAGTTATTTTGTGATTCTGGCTGAGAATGGCTTTCTTCCAAGTGTGCTTGTGGGCATTCGATTAAATTGGGACGATCGCTCTAACAATGATCTAGAGGACAGCTACGGACAGCAATGGGTATGCATGCTTAACAACTACAGTTCAATGCATAAGAGTACACAAACTATACACAATAGAGTATATTTAAAATAAAAGGTTGTTTTAAACAGGCTCAAAACTCAAAGAATGTGTCAGGGCTAACTTAGACCATCAGATTACTTTTGATTTCTGTATAAAAAAAAACCCTGTTGAAATCTCTATTTGGAATAGTCCAAATTATTAATTAATAGTGGTGGTGGCGTAGTGGGCTAAAGCACAGTACTGTTAAGCAGAAGGTTGCTGGTTCAATCCCCACAGCCACCACCATTGTGTCCTTGTATTGAACAACAGATTGCTCTGGGGTTGTCCCAGTAATAAGTGCACTGTAAGTCTCTTTGGATAAAAGAGTCTGCCAAATGCATAATGTAGAGCTAAATGTAGCGTGTGACGTCATTGGTGGGAGGAGTCACTGACATGACTGGACATGTTCGGTCCAACCTAATAAGGTCTAGTGTTGCAAAGTGTACACTACATGACTTGCACTCTGCACATGACCATTTGTAATTTGTGATTGAGCATGTCCATGCATTCGCTGTTTAAAATGTCCCTTTAAATCTGCACGTAATCTGCGAAAAAACGTCCTTTACAGCTGCCTTTAGCGTTGTCCTGTTTCAAATGGATTTTAAAATGAAGACAATAAAATGAGTTCACAAACTCTCACAGTTTATTCTTGATAACATGTCAACAATCAAGAAAGTATGGCTCTCGCCCATTTTCACGCATATTTGCAAAGGAAAAAAAAATACAAACTGTTAAAAACAATAAAGACATCGGGTAGGGAGATGTGGGTGAAGTTTTACTTTATTTTCTATATATTGTTTGTCTTATGCTTACTAATAACTTGCCCTCCTCTTGAGCTCTAGCTTTATTTAGTTGGCTTTGGCTAAATGGTTGGTGTATCGCTCTTCTGGATAGTGCACACACCTGACGACACGACCTCTAGATATCAAGCTATCAAGATATTTGGAAAACTGTTGTGTCTGGGACATGTCGCAGGAGTGCACACACAACAAGACCATTCATCATGAGATTTGAGACCTTTCATCGCAGACCAGTCAGCAACTCTAAACATCAAAGGAGACAAGCTGGACTTTTGTAGTGTACACTTGGCTTTATACCATTTGTTTGGATGTATGTGCGTTCTTGACGCTGTAAGGGCGCCTACACATTTGAGTTTAGGCTGTGTCAGAGAATGCTGCGAATGCATTGATTTCAAATGAAAGGGTGCGTTGGAAGGATTGAGAAACCAAAAGTTGGGAGCATATCGACTTTTGCTGCAACGCATTCTGATGTAGGCATGCACTGACCAATGAGAATCTCATAAAGGGGGGACTAGCTGCGCTGTAGTATAAAAAAAACATGACATTTCATCAAATTGTTTATGTTTCCAGCTGATTTTCTATAAAGCTGAATAAATCAATCTTATTCCGAGTAATGGCCAGCATCATACAATCACTGCCAACCATGTTAAAATAACATTTAGGATTATACAACTCTGAATCTATGCACTGGTCTCAGAACAGTTCGAAATGCACCTTATCTAACTCCATATAAAGTCTGTTAAAGCAACTTTTTGATGAACATGCACAGTAAAAATAGGGATGCGTTTACTAATTTTAATTAATAGAACCGAATTGTACAGTGATAAAAAATTGAAATATAACAACATTTATATTTAAATGAAGCAAAATGTCCAACAGATGTGTTGATGTTGAAAGTTATCCAATATAAGTAACATTTTCCAAACATCAGCGTGCTGGATATTTTTAAAGTGGCATAAACTAGAGACGCTACTCCAGGTTTCAATTCAGAAATGTAAAGAGTTTCCTTTTGTTGTGCGCCAGAAGTTTAACCCTTCAATGACAGTGTAGAGTGTTTCTGAACAGTATTCTGTTGGTTTAAATGAATTAAATGATGCGTTGCGTACAGGGATGGATTACCGACTGGACCAATGGGGCCAGTGCCCATGGGCCCTTGACTACCAGGGGCCCTTGACTGCCCAGGGGGGCCCTGGGCTTTAAAGTTGCACGATCCAGTTTGGTGATCCCCCCCGCTCGAAACCACCCCCCTCCCCCACCCCCCACTCTACAACTTTTGGCCATGAAAACAAACGCCCCATGACTTTTGTTGGGGGGCCCTTGAAGCTAATTGGCCCTGGGGACTTTGCAAGTCATAATCTGTCCCTATTTGCATATAGCAAAGCCAAAAAACAACATGGGGCTCCACATGTGGATATGGGGTGGAACAAGATTGAGATGAATCATGAGTGATGTTTGAAGAAAGCAAATAAAAATCAAGGAACATATCCCCTGTTTATCGGCCTTCTGTTTCAATCAAGCTGTAAAATGTGTGTGAAAATATAATGTTACTGTGTTTATTGATGATTCATTACATTTTAGTTATTAAATTAGCCCTAGCAAGGCAAAGGAGTCGTCTATTTATTTGAAAAACCTTAAAAAACATACTGTCCATCAGCATCATTTCCACCTCAGAATTCTATTCAAAACGACACAAAATTTGAGATATGCTGAAATGACACCGTAGTGTCATTGTTCATGATTTTCATAAAAAAAAATGACATAAATCTGCAATTTAAAAACCTAGTGAGAGTGTGAAAAATGTTGTAATGAGACAAAACTCCACAGTTCCAAAAATGACCTTATACTGTGTATGTGTGTTATTGTGCACGTTCTAGTGTGCATTGTGATAAAGAATAGTGATAATACATTATGCTAAGGTTGTCTTTCCATCTCTCTCCCAGACATATGAGCAGAGGAAAATTGTGGAGTTCACGTGCCACACCGCCTTCTTCGTCAGTATCGTGGTTGTGCAGTGGGCCGATGTGATTATCTGCAAGACTCGCCGCAACTCTGTGTTCCAGCAGGGCATGAAGTCAGTACCTCTCACCATCTGTCCTCCGGAAGAACGAGTTCTGAGGCTTTGCAAAGACTGAAACAAACTAGCCTTGCTAAATATTTGTCTGCTTTGTTCTTTGCAGGAATAAAATTCTGATCTTCGGCCTGTTTGAGGAGACAGCTCTCGCTGCTTTCCTGTCTTACTGCCCCGGTATGGATGTGGCCCTTAGGATGTACCCTCTGAAGTGAGTGTTATTGCCGTAGAGATTGCTACAATTGTATGTTTTGACAAAACGCCAATTGAGCTAGAATGACTTAGATGACCTGTTGTTGTTAATGACTAAATGTGTCTTTCTTCTTCTCTCGTTTCTTCTCTCAGGCCCAGTTGGTGGTTTTGTGCGTTTCCATACAGCTTCTTAATCTTTGTTTACGATGAGATCCGAAAGCTCATCCTGCGCCGAAACCCAGGAGGTAAAGGACTCGTCAACAAATGTACACCGCGGAATAGCGTTTATCGTTATTTGTATTGTAAAATATTAATGAAACGTTTTTCTCTTGTTCCAGGTTGGGTTGAAAAGGAGACATACTACTGAATTGTCAAATACGTCCTCATTCCCTCACTTTCTTTCTCTCTGTCTCTGTCTCCTGAATCTATCCATCCCTCCTTTTACAAACCAACAAAGAACCAAGCATATTACATTTCACATCTCTTTTCCTCTACCGACATTTTTTTAAAATGAGAGGACCAACAACAAAGGAGGGGGAACAGATCGTTGCAGTCGTTCTCTCCTCCCGTCTTTTTTTAGTTTCCACCCAAAGACTACAGCTCAGTCTGCCAGTATCATAGTTGTGAGGTGTGCTGATCCTGATAAATACACTGTTAGCATGTGCGCCTCTCAAAACCCGGCAGCTGCGTTAAGATTCTGTCACGGCTAACAGGAACTCCTGTATTAACACTGCCGTGCTATTTCTCTGACTTTGATCAATCATGTTTCTTCTCCGTTCCCTTTATGACGAGAGTTTGGATAACTGAGTTTTACGTCATGAGTCCCCTCTGCTGGGGAAAAAGGGGAAAGACACCCTCACCACATTGTTTCCTGTTGTGTTGTTGGAGAGCTGATTTTATTTTATTTAATAATTCATAACTTTTTTCGTTCATTTTCTTCTACGTTAGAAATGTGTCTGGGAGGTGCTTGTTTTCATTTTTCTCAGACATGACAAAGCACACTGCCACCCTCTCACTCTCTCTCTCTCTCTCTCTCTCTCTCTCTCTCTCTCTCTCTCCCACCCCATTTATCCTGCACACCCCCTCCCTCCCTGATCTTGCTCCTTCTGTCCGTCCCCGTCTGTTTGTCTGTTTGTGAACAATGTGACGAAGCCTCCCTTCTCTATCCTGCCCTCTATTCCTCCCTCCCCTGTTTCCCCTCAGCCCCTGTTGAAAAAAAGAAAATACAATCTTTCTGTGTCCTACGAAAAAGAGATTTCTCTGATTTCATTGTTTAAATAAGTGCAGAAAATGTGGAATAAAAGCAATGTACCTAACACGTGAAACAACAGCAAAAAATGAAATAAAAAAGAAGGATCTCTCTTTCCTCAGCTTTGCGTCAGTTTGTTTTTGTGTCTGATGTTTGGCATGAAAGTCTTTATGAAATATTCAACGTTAATTCACCAGCTCACGTTCAAACTCTTGCTGTTACAAAAATGTATTTTGGTTTAAACTCTTACCCTTCTATTAATTATTAGTAAATATTTTTGAATGGATGTGCGCACACTGTAGTGTAGTTGGATGAATATTGCGTGTAATGCATCGAGATGTTTTACTTTTAAATATGTTGGTAATTCAAATTCTCTTTAATGTAATATAGTGAATGCAATCGTCTTGTCTGGACACAATGATTTATTATTATTATTTAAATCAGCATAAATGTAGTACAACATACAGTATACTACTATAATGAAAATGAATGCTTCACAGTTTTAATACAATATTTATTTGCATTACGGTAATGAGAACTAGATTTGTTTTTATATTATGATCATAAAGTTTGAAAATGAGCTTAATTATCATAAATAATCTTATTTATATATATATATATATATATATAGATACTCACACATGCACTCTTGACATTTTCTCCACCAACTTCTTGAGGTATCACCCTGGGATGCATTTTAAACGGTGTTGAAGGAGTTCCCATCTATGTTGGGCACTTAGTGGCTGCTTTTTTTTTTTTTTAACCTTTTTTTATTATGTCTTTATTGTTTTTAGCTTTATTATTTGGTCCAAGTCATCAATTTCAAAAAAGTGTTTTTTTTTTTTTATTGAATTTTAGTTTTATAATGAAATAAATGTATATGGTTGCACAATTATATTTTTGTCTACAAAACTAATTTTAAAACATTTAAGCATACGCCTTTAGATAAAAGACAAAATGTAAGATCATAAGAAACATTGCAGGCAAGTGTTTCAAAACTTTTGACTGGTAGTATATGTGTGTAAATATTTATAAAACAATCGGTAACAATATAAAAAGGTTGTTTTCTATAAAGAATAGTTCACCCGAAAATTGAAGTTCTCTCATCATTACTCACTCTCATGCCATCACGTGTATGACTTTATGTCTTCTTCAGGACACAAATGAAGATTTTTAGATGAATTTCTTAGCTCTGTAGGTCCATACATTGCAAGTGAATGGTGACCAAAACTTTGAAGCACCAAAAAGCACATAAAGGTAGCATAATATTAATCCATATGACTGCAGTGGCTAAATCCATGTCTTCGGAAGCAATCTAATCGATTTTGGATGACAACAGACCAATATAAAACTCCTTTTTCACTATAATTCTTAACCTTGGCGATCATGATTTCAAGTTCGATTACACTTCCTAGTGCCATCTAGCACACTGCGCACACATCAAGCACTAGGAAGTGTAATCAAGCCTGAAATCATGATAGAGACTGCAGTGGCAAGACTTTGGCTTTTTGTCAATGTGCATTCAAGAAGACTTGCAGACTTGAGTGAGATTTAAGTTGACATTTATTTGATGAATGTAAAACAGAAAGTAATGTCTCTCTCTTTGGCGTAGGCCCCGTCTGGCAGTCTGAAGAAGTTGTATTCGGAACCGTCATATCCCGCTGGAGATAGGAGGCAGGGGCGAGGAGCCTACCCCCATGCAGGACGGGGCTCAACTGGTGGTGGTGGGGTGGTGGAGGTTGCCGTGTTAGCACACTGAAACAGCAATGTGATAGATTGTGAGCAGACTTATAAAGCAACGGCTAACATGTGATTGGCTGGGAATTACCCAGCTAATGGTGCGATGATGTACGGCAGCTAGTCTTCCCGCTAGAACTACACTGCGCTTACATTTCTTTTGTGTTCTTATGTTCTCGTGGACTCGTTCCACTGCCGAAGTTTGATTTCAATCCTCAAGAGTGCAAGTACAGTGAACGCAGGACATTACCTGGATCGAGGTAATGCATTGGATGGTGACTTGTGGGTAAGAACTCGGTACTACAGTGGCATATGCAGGATATTTATTATTTTGTTTTGTTTTGTTTTTTTCCTCAATAGTTTCCCGTTGTAAACTCAAGAAAGTCTGACGGCTCGTGATAGTCGTTATACTCTGCCAACATTTGTTGTTTTTTTGGGCATCATTTTAATACAGTAATAAACATGGATAAAATTAGTGTTTACAGAGTTTACTCTTTTAACGTGTCACTAGTCCTGCATCACTGGTGTGATGATATTAATGCTGTCACTGGTGTGATAATGTCAGTAGATCTCTCACTGGATTCAAATGTGCTGTGATAGTTACTTGCATCTCAAAGCTCTCAATAGATGTGTGTCCTTCTGTCCTTCCTAGTTCATTCTTCCAAGGTGGCTTGGCAAGACCAGTCTTAACAAGAACGCAAGTCTGTTCTCTGCATTCTTAGAATTGAGAAACAACCTTCAACTTGGGTCTGTTCTCGCCCAAAACCAATTAAAAGGCTTCAGAAGACATGAATTAAAACACTGGAGTCTTAAGGATTACTTTTATGTTGCCTTTATTTGCTTGTTGGAACTTCAGAGTTTTGGTCACCATTCACTTGCATTGTGTGGACCTACTGAGCTGAGATATTCGACTAAAAATCATAATTCGTGTTCTGCATAAGAACAAAAGTCATGCACATCTGGGATGGCATGAGGGTGAGTAAATGATGAGAGAATTTTCATTATTGGGTGAACTGTCCCTTTAACATTAGTAAATGCATTAGGTATCATGAGCTGATAATGAACAATTCATTTTTTTTAAATACAATATTTCTTACATTAATTAATCTTGGTAAAACATGCATGAAAATACAATCTTTTTTGTTACTGCAATAAATATAATTTATTTATCTTCTTCTTCTTCTTCTTTTGTACTTTTGGGGTGAGATATGACACGAACATGTTCTTGATAAGATAACTTGTGGTCAGCTAATAAAATCAGCCCAAATATTTCAATTAGCATTCACAGTGTGAGAACTCTTACCTCTGTAATGGGTTTGCTATGAACTCTGCAAGTCTGTTAATGGTTTTACTGTCATTCGCTCACTTTCGCAGGATTATAACCTTCATCCTTTGAGCGTTTATGAGATTGGTGCCTTCTTCCAAAATAATTTTGTGAAAATAATGTGATGTGCATCTCACTCTAAATCACTTACCACCATTTATCTAATCTCACACTAATTGCTTTATATTTTTTATTTTCTATATTGTTTTTTTTAATAGTTATTTGTTCGAAATACCAGGTTGTCAGTGATAGATAGTATCTCCTGTAGAAAATATTAATAAATTAAAAATCTCTCACACCTAGACATCACCTAAACGTGTGGGTCACCCCATTTATAGACTGTGTGCACATACAGATAGAGACCAACGGCTGGTAAAACAGCCTATATATTTATACAGGCTTATATATATATATAAATACACACACACACACACACACGCACAGTTTGGGTTTTTATATGAGAGAGAAAGGAAAAGACAGACTGCAGTAAAGTCTTTGATTAATTCCCTGGTTACATTCAGCTGCTGTTTCATTTTGATGATGAAGAGGGCTCGCACACCCGTGCACACACACACACACACACACACACACACACACACACACACACACACACACACAACCACACCTCTAAAAACAGAAATACAAACATGCCTTGAAGCCAACTCTCTCAAATAAGAGAAATATGTCTCCTCATTATGATACACACACACATACACACCGCTCTCCTTGTCAGCTGTCCTGCCTGCTTTAATCTGTCTGCTCAATGCAGACCCCCAATCTCTCTCTCCCCCTTTCCCCTCTATCTCTCTCTCTCTCTTTCTCTCTCTCTCGCTCCACTGTTCTGTGTGATAGAATATCGATCGCTCGCCTCGTCTCAGCAGAAAGGGGGAAGGGAGGGGGAAATGGTCAGATGTGCTCCAAGGTTGTCTCCTTGGCAACTGCAGGATAGGTCACAGGGTTGCCATGGTGCCTAGGTCAGCAGGGTCACCAGGAGGAGTGACCAGTAATTTTGGGGTGATGGGTAATTGTGGAAATGGAGTAGGTCTGTGTTTGGATGTGTGTGTGTGTGTGTGTGTGTGTGTGTGTGTGTGTGTGTGTGTGTGTGTGTGTGTGTGTGTGTGTGTGTGTGTGTTTATGCTACATTGTGGGAAATGTCCCCACAAGGATAGTAAAACCTGAGATCACCTACATTGTAGAAACATGAGGGAAATGGCTTAGTAAACATACTAAAACAGGTTTTTTTTACAATGTAAAAATGCAAAAAGTGAGGGTTCTGTGAGGGTTAAGTTTTAGGGGTAGGGTTAGAGGATAGAAATGATCATTAGATCTGTATAAAATCCATAAAATGCATGGAAGTCTATAGAGACTCCCCACAATGATATAAAAACAGTCGTAAAACAGCTCATTCAATATGGTTCATATGTTGCAGTAACATTTTGACTTGTCTGTCAACTTCAGCTCTCAACACACCCACCCACCCACCCACACACACACACACACACACACACACACACACACACACACACACATTAGCAGGTGACATAAACAAACATGAATCTATCCATCAAACAGGTGGAATCCTCACATAAGATGCTACTACAAAAGGTCTCAATCATTCCGAGGCTTTCAGTGATATGCATAACTGGTACACAATTATAAGAATGTGTGGAGCCAAGTAGGTCCCATATAACAAAATGAGGCAAAAATATCTTTATTTTTTATTTTTTTATTATTTGCACAGGGAAGCAATTGCACATAGTCGACAATAGAAAAGAAAGATTTGCAATCTCCATTAAGACGGTGGATGTGGCTGATGTTCACCCTTGTAGTGAAAGTTTAATACCTCGTGATGGCGCCAAAATCAGTGAATTACGTGATTTCTTTGTGAGAATTATTTACGAGATTTTCGTTTTTATTCAAGTTTTGATTTAACCCGTTTCTTCGGATCACAGACACAAAAATTGTATTATTTTTTTTAAATAAATGAAAAAATAAATTGTACAAACAAGATTTTTATTTTTTGTATTATTTATTCTGCAGTATTCTGCTGTAAAACATAAATGATGTTCTCAATAGAAAAAAACTTTCTATGATTTTAAGTTATTTTGAGACGTAATTGAAGCGCAAGAGATTGTGGCACTCTAACCTGACAACATTTCTGGAGGAAACATGTTATGTTTATTTCAGCAGTTTGGTCAATTGTTATGTAAAAGTTACATTGATTCATGAGTACATTTATTACAAAATGTAATTATATATGATGCACATGTAGCCTACATATTATGATACCAAACGTATCCAAAGACTCATTCTCAAATCAACTTTCGAAAGATACACTGTCGAGTGTAGCTTTGGCCTCATATCCAAGGGGAAAACAAAAGACTAACTGAGAAATTAAGGTAAATTATGATTATGTAACTATTAAAAATATGCATTCGGTGTAGTGTAGCGTAGCAGCACAGTTATTGTGTTGTTTTGTTGTTTTATGTGAAGCAGGTGTGTCTTGTGGTGGCAAATCTGCACGAGGTGTTGAAGAAAACATCTGAATAAAATTATATGTGTTGTTGTTGTTTTTATATATATGAAGGACCAGGATGGGAAAAAGATCAGAAATTCTTCGTGTTGAGAGATTTTGGATTTAAGCGACCAGAAGTGGCTGGTGGCAGTGACCAGACTGGCGTATATGGTGGGATGATGGGTTTTAGGTAATAGTTGTTGTATGGGCCACTGGCAGCACTGTAGTCCTGGAAAAGTGTCTTGGGTTTAATTCTCACAGTTACTGGGTGAGATCTGAGCACAGGCAGAAAATGAGAGAATTTCCAGAGGTTTAATACAAGCATTTTGGATGCGCTAGACGGGACGTGGCAGGTAGACCAGAGAGAAGCGGGCTGACCCTGCACTAGTCGGTGATTGAATAAATGCACCAGAGTTAAAGCTTAAAAGCCTGATTAATGTTAATGGGGAAATTGCCACTGTTTTACAAAGACATGCTTAAAAGTAATATATATACATACATACACACACACACACACACACACACACACACACACAGATGGATAGATGGATGAATGGATGGATAGATGGATGGATGGATGGATGGTTGGATGGATGGATGGATGGATGGTTGGATGGATGGATGGTTGGATGGATGGTTGGATGGACGGATGGATGGTTGGATGGATGAGGTTGCAAGTTTGATGTTCTTCCTACACATCTTTTTAAATATGTTTTTAAGACAATTAGTCCAAGCGTGACAGCTATCATTTATAGCTCCCTCTCTAATGGACTAGTTCTTGCTAGTTTTAAACATGCAGATGTGTAAACTTAAAAAAAAATAATAATAATAAAAAAAATAAAAAAAAACATCTTGATTCAACAATACAAGTTTTGTAAAAACAAAAAATTTTAATTCAAAGAGTTGTTTATTCAAAGCTTCACTCTTACCCAAGGGCGGACTGGCCATCGGGAGCACTGTGAGTTTTCCCGGTGGACCGCTGGGTAATTTGGGCCGGCCCATTACCACGCAAGTACCGGCCCGTTCAACAGGCGAAACAGACAGCTGCCCTGGGCTCCAACATGCCCGAGCGGACCCCATTACAGAGCGAATATTCAATGATCACTGTAAGGTAAAACTGATACAATGGCTTTTTATTTTACAAGCAAACAAGCTCTTGCACTGTCACAAAGCTCATTCAAACAAGAGGGATCAGTCCCAGAGGTAATGCTTGTTTCATGCTTGTTTCATGCTAATTCATGCTAAATTAACAACATATCTAAAGGTGATATTTCTCATTTCTTATAATTGTGTGTAATTGTTGTTTTTTAAAAGTAATTAATAAATAGTTAAACATGGTGGCCCATTCTGCATAAAGCAGCAGCCCATTTTAGCTTATCGCGGCCCATTCGTCCCCGTTTAGCGGCCGGCACATAGTCCTGGTTCTCCCGATGCCCAGTCCGACCCTGTATAAAGATGAGCTCAGAATTATCAAAATGACAAAAACTGCAAGTTAAAACAAATACATTAAGAGCAGCGTATATAAAATCTGCAAACAGATTAGAAAAATCTAGGGAAGGAATTAAAAATGTATTATGTATTATGTATTATTATTATTATTATTACTTGTTTCCACAACTTCAATAGACAATAGTTTATTCGCACTTCTAGAAAAAAGTTGAAAGGTGATAAAGATCTTTACAATCGAAATGCTGACTTGTCACAGCACATTAAATACATCTTTTCCCTTGAACTTTCATGTACATTTTAACCTAACATCTGTATGTTGGGAAAAAAAAGTGTTCGTACTATGTGTGCTATGGTGTGGTGTGTTGCGGGCTGGGTTTGGTGGGCCGGTCTGGGCCATAAAGTCTAGGGCCACTTTTTAGTCCGATTCCCCCACGCTCCTACCTGAACACTTTTAATATTTTAGACACGTTTAAGTCTGGTTTCAGATTCTTACACAGTATTGAGTCTGCTTTGTTGAAGGTCACACATGATATCTTGCTTGCTCTGGACTCATTCTATTGAGCTCATATGCTGTTTTAGTTTTGTTGGATCTCAGTGCTGCGTTTGACACTACTGACCACAACATCCTTCTCAAATGCCTTGAGTGTATGGTTGGTATCCAGGGTCTGGCCTTGTAGTGGTTTGCTTCCTATCTGAAAGATAGGACCTTTTCTGTAAATGTAGGTACTTTTTCTTCTTCATCAGCTCCCTTATCTTGTGGTGTCCCTCAAGGATCCATTTTAGGTCCATTATTGTTTTCTCTTTATTTGCTTCCTCTGGGTTATATGTTTCAGAAATATAATATCGCTTATCACTGCTATGCTGATGACTCCCAGTTTTACCTTTCAGTTAGACCAGACAGTAACTGCCCTTTTGAGAATCTGCAGAAGTGCCTTGAAGACATTAAAAGTTGGATGGCGAATAATATTTTGCAGATAAATGAAGGTAAATCTGAAGTATTGATTTTAGGCTGACCCATGTCTTCTTCTCCTCTCTCGGAAGCCCATTTAGGTCCACTTTCTTCCGATGTATAAAAGCGAGTTAAGAATCTTGAAATAATTTTTGACTCTTTGCTTAATTTTGATAAAGAGATTAGTGCTGATATTAAGAGAAGCTTCTTTCATCTCAGATCTATTGCAAAGCTAAAACATTTCCTTTCTAGTAAAGATCTGGAAATTGTGATCCAAGCTCTTATTGGCCTTTCTCAGTCTGCTTTATCTTGCTTACAAATTGTTCAAAATGGGGCAACAAGGTTTTTAACAGGGTCAAAAAAGAGGGATCATATTTCTCCCATATTGGCATCTCTTCACTGGCTTCCTGTTAAGTTCAGGGTTGATTTTAAAATCCTTTTTTTTTGTGTATAAAGCATTGTTTGGTCTTGCACCAAAATACATTTGTGGCCTTCTCCACCATTACTCTCCAACGAGAGCTCTCAGATCTTCCATTAAATAATTTTTGTGTGTCCCCTGTTGTCAATGTAAATCCAAGTGTGATCCTCATCGTTAGCTTCATCGTTAGCTATTTATAAATCTTCCCTAAATCATATTTTTATTCTATAGCTTTTGAAAATGTTAAATGTTGGATGTTTATTGATTTGATGATTTTTAATGCATATACTGTTTTATCGTTTTTTAGTTTTTTGTAATTTTCTCCCCCTTTTCACCCCATTTTTGGAATTCCCAATTCCCACTACTTACTAGGTAAGTAGTTACTCACCTCAATCCCGGTGGTGGAGGACATGTCTCAGTTGCATCCGCTTCTGAGATCGTCAATCTGCGTATCTACTCACGTGAACCTGCCGAGACTCACAGCATGTGGAGGTTCATGCTACTCTCCACAATCCACGCACAACTTATCACGTGCCCCATTGAGAGTGACCACAAGGAGGTTACCCCATGTGACTCTACTCTAGCATCCGGGCCAATTCGGTTGCTTAGGAGACCTGGCTGGAGTCACTCTGGATTCAAACTCGTGACTCCAGGGGCGGTAGTCAGCATCAATACTTGCTGAGCTACCCAAGCCCCCTTTTTGTTTTTAATTCTTGATATCTTTCCTCTTTATTATTGTGCTTAATTTTCTCTATTGTGCAGCACTTTGGAACAACTTATGTTGTGTTTCAATGTGCTTTATACATAAATGTTGATTGATTGATTGATTTTTTTTCTCCCCAATTTGGAATGGCCAATTCCCAATGTGCTCTAAGTCCTCATGGTGGCTTAGTGACTCGTCGTAATCCAGGTGGCTGAGGACAAATCTCAGTTACCTCCGCGTCTGAGACTGTCAATCCACGCATCTTAACACATGGCACATTACCAAGGAGACGTAGCATGTGTGGAGGCTTCATGCAATTATCCGCAGCATCCAAGCACGACTCACCATGTGCCCCACCAAGAGCAAGAACCACACCCCATTTGACTCTACCCTCCCAAGCATCTGGGCCAATTTGGTTGCTTAGGAGACCTGGCTGGAGTCACTCAGCATTCCCTGGATTTGGACTTGCGACGCCAGGGGTGGTAGTCAGGGTCAGTACTCGCTGAGCTACCCAGGCCCTGATTATATATTGATTGATTTTAATGTTTTGTTTTATTTGTCAGCTACTTACAATATATTGGCATTCCTAACTTGTTTTCCATTTGTGCACCTAAAACCCTAATAAGTTGACTGAACTCAACTGATTGAGTAAACTCATTTCCTCAAAGATTTGAGTAATGGCATTGCCAAAAACTGTGTAATTAAGTTGACTTAACTTGGTGTTCATATAGAAATGGAAGCAAAGCGTAGTTCTAGCGGGAAGACTAGCAGCTGTACATCATCGCACCATTAGCTGGGTAATTCCCAGCCAATCACATGTAAGCCATTGCTTTATAAGTCTGCTCACAATCTATCACATTGCTGTTTCAGTGTGCTAACACGGCAACCTCCACCACCCCACCACCACCAGTTGAGCCCTGTCCCGCACAGGGGTAGGCTCCTCGCCCCTGCCTCCTATCTCCGGCAGGACATGACGGTTCCGGGTACAACTCCCTCGGACCGCCGGACGGGGCCTACGCCAAAGAGAGAGACATTACTTTCTGTTTTACATTTATCAAATAAATGGCATCTTAATCTTCACTCAAGCCTGCGTGTCTTCCAGATAGAAAGAACTTGACTATTTAAGTTAAAGTAACTAGATGCAAGTTGACTTAACTTAGATTTGCTTTTTAAATGTTGTTGTTTCTACTTAATAATTGTAGTTGAATTGACTCAAATTTAGATCATACAACAGCACAGCTCAAATAAAGAAGATTACAGGTATATGTGATTTTAGGTCAATTATTAAATAAACTTAATTATCCACTGAAATGTATATATACCTGTACTTCAGTTTCACAAGGTGAACTGTGAGTCAACAGGGTCCAACTTAACCAAGGGAGACACAGATCATATTGGTGACCTCCCACAAAACAATTATTTCAACAAAACAACATAAATAATTCTACAAAAGAGCTAAAACCTCTATGAATTCTTCATAACAATTTAAAAGCCTTTAGAAACATACTTAAATAATTCTAGCACAAGGGAATATTGGTAGTCCCCAAATCCTCAATTTTGCACTCGTTTGAATTATTAAGACTTGCAATCTTATGTCTATAGATTTTTAAGATAAATAAGTTCAAGTAACTTAGATATTTGAGTTTTGATCCCAACACTTAACATTTAAAATAATGTTTAATTAAGAAAACTTGAATTTTCCAGTAATGACAACATTAGGGTTTACAGTCAAATTGTGGAGTCTCACCCTCAATAACTCTCAAGCTCTCTCACAAATGTGCCCCTCTTCCCCATCAGTGTCTACTTGGTTGTCATGGAAACAGCCAAAAGATGCTGGGTACAACAGGAGAAAGCGAGTGAAGGAGAGATTGAGGGTGAGGGACACAGCGAAACAAGTGACTGAAGGTTGCACACAGATTAAAGGTGGGTGATGACAAGAGTGTGCATGTGTCTGTCAAGATTCGAGTTTGGGTTTATATAAATAAAATGAGACACTTCATGCACATTTCAGAGCTATTTTGCATAGTACCATGGCAACACCTTAATATTGCAACAACTTGGTTGTTGTTCATCCGCTTTCATGCCATATAACGCCTATTGATCTTGCACATTCTCCTGATCTCTCTTAATTTTTCACTCGCTCATTCTCCCTGAAAGAGCCAGATGGGGTGAGCGCTTTTTATTCTCAGAGGCCCTCCTGCACGTGCCTCCTTTTCAGCACCTTAAAGCGTTTATTTCATGAGAGGTTAGATTCTACAGCGAAGGGGCCTCTACATCCCTCCCTCCGTCCTCAGTCTTTCACCCCTCTCTCTTTCTGTGGTCCACTCTTACACCTTCCCATTTCTTCCTCTGTTCACCACACTCTTTTTTTCTCTTGGCTTCTCTATTCACTCCCTTCCTCTTTCTGACACTGTTCCTTTGCTTCATATAGTTCTGCATCTCTGTTGCCTTCCAGTGTTCTGTTTCTTTTCACCTGGGTGTTTTGTTGTTTATTTAATTTTTGGGCCTAAAATTCATATTTTGGTATATACTGCATTGACCGTTTTTAAAGAAGGTTTTTGTTTGAAAGGGAATGTCCAGGTACAGTTTATATGACTGCATTTAATTATGAGTACTTTTGCATGCTTTATTGTTGTGCATTTGATGAAATGATTCAAATACATTTTTATCAAATGCACTATATAGCATGCAACAGTAATTGCTGGCAATTTAATGTTATTAGCTTATATAAAGCCTTTTTTTTCTTCAAATGGATGCATAGGGATAGACCTTCTCCTCCTTATAATTGCACATTCTACAACGATCAGCCACAACAGTAAAACCACCTGCCTAATACCTTCCACCAAAACAGTGCCAACCCACA
Source organism: Xyrauchen texanus (assembly GCF_025860055.1). Classification (NCBI taxonomy): domain Eukaryota; kingdom Metazoa; phylum Chordata; class Actinopteri; order Cypriniformes; family Catostomidae; genus Xyrauchen; species Xyrauchen texanus. The sequence continues at coordinate 13,742,010 of NC_068285.1, read as the reverse complement.
TTTCAGAATAGCATTCTGAGATGATATTCTTTTTGCCTGAATTGTACAGAGTGGTTATCTGAGTTACTGTGTGGACTTTGCCATAGACCAACAATCATCCACGCAATTATCTAATCAGCCAATGGTGTGGCAGCAGTGCAGTTCTTAAAATCATTCAGATACGGGTCAGGAGCTTGAGTTAATGTTCACATCAACCATCAGAATGGGGAAAAATGTGATCTCAATTATTTGGACCGTGGTATGATTGCTGGTGTCAGATCGGCTGGTTTGAGTATTTCTGGGATTTTCACACACAACAGTCTCAAGAGTTTACTCAGAATGGTGCCAAAAACAAAAAACATCCAGTTAGGGGCAATTCTGCAGATGGAAATGCCTTGTTGATGACAGAGGTCAACAGAGAATGGCCAGACTGGTTCGAGCTGATAAAGTCTACAGTAACTCAGATAACCGCTCTGTACAATTGTGGTGAGAAGACAGGCATGCGGGTTGGTGCTGTTTTGTTGGCACGAGGGGGACCTACACAATATTAGGCAGGTGGTTTTAATGTTGTGGCTGATCGGTGTAAATAAGTGACTATTAGGTGGTCCCATCATGTGCCTCTTTGATAAAGCCATAATAAACCTTTCACCTGTCCTTCTTTGCCTCTCTCTTTGTCTCACTCCCTTCCAACAGTGGACCAAATGTTGTCATATTTTGTATTTATTTCTTTGCCAGATGGGAAATGAGTGTATATACAAAAAAGTACAATATTGACAATTCAAATAACTACCAATGTCTGCGTCCACAAAGGCAATCAGTGTGCCTTGGTCATCCAATGGTAACTACCCCAACAACCTCCTATTATTGTTTTAGAAAATTGCACAATTCGGCTTTAAAATAGGCTACACGCATTTGTTCCTTCCATTTGAATGGCCTCTCCGCATTTCGACGGTGACTAGTGGCACAAACGGTGGGATTATTTAGTGTCGTAAGCCTTTAATTGATATTGAATGTGGTCAATATTTATTGGGCTTCAGTTAACGCGAAAATAATAAGTCCTTGTGTTAGTGACCGATGTGTTCCTGAATAGAGAGGCCGATGCGCCGTCGAGTGGAAATCGATAAACACACTGAGTTAATTATGAGAAATCAATTAAAAGGATGGGATTGTGAAATGTATAAAGAGCGAACTGCCATCGGGATATCGACAGGTCTGGAGGAGAAAGAAAGACACTTCCTCCCGCGCGCGCGTGTGTTTTGAAGTCTGGAGCGCGCGGCTGGTGTCAAGAGAGGAGAGAAAACACAGATTCAATCCTGATCTTCCAGGTTCAAACTGTCTGTCTCTCAAGATTCAAGGTGCTTTATTGGCATGGTAAAGGGCTTTACCTTATCAACTTATTATATACAGTATTTAAGCTGTAGCTTTGCAATTATTCATTTATGTTATTGACTATATAGCCAACATTCTTAAACGTTCACGTGCATAAATATTTAATGTTTTTTTTTTAGATGAAATGGGTCCAGTTTACCTGACCATAATGACGCATATTAGCACATCCCTGTTTTTCTCACGCGTTCATATTCTCTCATTCCTTTTGACCTCCTGCACAAATTTGGTAGACTATATTAATCGAAAGGTACTGACCTAATCTGAAGACTCGTAGCCTAAAACTTGAATCTACATTTTATTATTTAGCTAAAATGAACTGTGCTGCTTGCCATCAGTTCTGTGGAACAAATATGACATTTAACAATAGTCTTCTACGTTTCCATTACGTGTCTGCAAAGGGGGAAAATAGAACAACACATGAATTGTTTATGATTTGTAAACGGACTGCAGAATTAATTTAATTATGCAGCAAATGCAATAAGCAAACACTACTGGTGGCAAACGAGAAGTATTCAGATATATATCCTTTATATTCTGTTTGAATTTATTCGAATGCGATTTTCACAAAGTTTAACAGGATGTTTTTAATCTAATCTTTTAAACTTTCACCTAAAGTTTTAATTTATTAATTCGGAACATGGTCATCGTGCCATCATGTTTTTATTGTCCTGCTTTGTGTGTGTGTGTGTGTGTGTGTGTGTGTGTGTGTGTGTGTGTGTGTGTGTGTGTGTGTGTGTGTGTGTGTGTGTGTGTGTGTGTGTTTAGAAATGGACCATCATTGAATTTTGCAATTTAATGTAACCTAAGTTTACATATTGGGCTAAATATATTAACATTGTTTCGATTTTCTTATTTTAATATGTTTTTTTTTTTTGACAGTGAGGTGTTTAGATTTGTTGTTTTTATTATTATTCTTATTATTTAAAAAAAAATAAAATAAAAAAATTACTATGCGATTGCTAAAATTCGGGGGAAAACGCGTTTCTTCGTTGTGTAATATATGTAGGCTATTTTACATAAAAAAATAATTTGGGGTGCTCAAACAGACATATCATAAGCTACGTTATCAATATACGCATAAACGCAAATTTATGTAAATGCTTGAATATTAATTTTAGTGTAATGACTCCTCTGACTTCACTCATGAAACTTCACAACGAAACAGTTAATAATCGAAAGAATGTAATTTATTTTTTGATGCAATAAAAATGCAAATATGCATTCATTAATTGCTATGTAAAGACAAATACCTATTCATCAGGTCGATAATAAATCTGTTTTATGCATAAATGTGTTTAATTTGCTTATATAAATGCAATTAAATTGATTCGTACATTCTTTAAGATAAATGCAAACGAATCAGAAATTACAAACCAGAACAAGCCGAATTGCTTTTGATTAAAAATGTTTTGTATACCTGAACCGGCCGTGCTGGTGGACATGGGAAATGTCAGGCATTTCATTTCGTCTAAACAACCTTTTATTTGCGTTTATAATAATGTTTCCCGGTTGGAAAATAATTTTCACCATTTATAATTAAAATATGCACCTGTGAATAAATAAATGAGTTTAATCATTAATAGGATTTACATTAAAACCAGGAAAGATATCGCTTTAATTTTTTTTATTTATTTTTTTAAACACGTAGGGCCGTATACTAGCCTATTCATTTTCAAGATATTTAACAAATGCATCACTGGGGAATATGTTCTGTGCTTTAAGACCAATCGTGGACATAGTTAAATCATACGATTCACATTGATATATGCTTATGCAAAATCAAAATTTTTGTTTTTTCAAGTGCAAGCCATTAATTTAGGCAACACTAATATTTTCGCTGATACCGACGTAACAGAAATCTACGGCAGTTATTATAGCCTATTATTATCGATTTCAAATTTGACAACTTCCAAAGCAACGGTTGTTCGAAAAGGCGTTGACATTACATAAAGGGGGGAAACCCCTGAAATTAAAGCTAAAAAAAATACCTTTTGTCCACATAATGTGCAAAGCTGTGCAAAGCCCATTAGCTCGCGACCTCAGTGTCAAAGGGCACGGTCAGTCTCGAGACGGACTGGCCGCGAGAGCGCGCATCATCTTCTGTCATTATTTGCTTTTTATTTCATTTACGACATGCTTCACAATACACAAATATTTTGTGTAATTATAGTAATTCAGAGATCAAGACTTTCTGTTTCTGTGGTGTGAAATATTTAAAATATGCTGCCAATGTAAAATAATTAGGCTATTTGTAATGATAATGTAACCTGCATTATTATTTTCTGCATTACAGGCAGAGCCTATATATATATATATATATTAGTGTACAATGGGGCTAAAGGCACCCCTAAAGGAAATGTATGTTTTCTCTGGTAAAAGGCCCCTAGGGAGTTTCAAGTGGTATCATGTAGATACTGGGGCAATAGTTATAGGGCACAATTTGTCAACTAATGCAAATCATTTTGAGACAGCAAGATGCTTTTTGATGATGCTTATTCAAAATAACCACTTCAGAAAACCGCTTCATTCGCCATATTATTATATATCTCAAGTGTTCTATAAGCAAATTCAATGTGAGCCCAATTTTAACATTTTTTCATAACACTTAAGAAAAAAACAATGTGTTTTATAGGGGCCTTTCGCCCATGCAACAGGGGGACTTTTTACCCCAAATACTATTCTTACACTTTTTGGACAGTTATTAAAAAAAATTAGAAATATATCTGAAAATGATAAATAAGTATTTAGTCTCAAATGAAATGTGTTAATGTTAGGGATTTTCATTAGCTACATAAATTTGCAACATTTAAAAAAATATATTAAAAATGTATCATATTGCCTCAAAATCAACCTATAGACGCCACACGCAAAGATCTCATGGATCAGGAAAATGTAGCAGTTTATAGTGACAAACACGTGTTTAGGAAAGTGCTGTGGTAGTGTTTGTTGTTATTTAGTGTTTTGGGTGAAAATAAAATCAATGGAGATTTTTACCCTGTGGTGCCTTTAGCCACATTGTACCCTATACATATAAATACATGTTTTGTATATAAATACAATACATACCTATATATATATATATATATATATATATATATATATATATATATATATATATATATATATAATTTAATTATAACATGTCAAAATGTATGATATAAAATAGATGGTTTTATATAAAATTCCATTTGATGGTTCAACTTCATATTTCAGAGCTGCTACTCAAGTGGAGATTCTCTTGTTTGGCCTTTCAGTAATCAATAGCTTTCATTCTCTTGAGCTGATCATTGACTTTTTGATGTGTCATTATTATGACTACAGTGAAGTATTGACATTAATGATTTTTCTTTAGGTTTTCCTGTCTGACTTTCACAGTCTGTGTCCTTACTTTTGATGAGGTGAACTGATATCATGATAAAATGAACATTATCCCGACATATATTTTGTGGAATATTTATCCATATATGTTTTATATACTAAATGAATAAAATGATTTGATTGTTTGGCGACAAACGCATGCATGCACACACACGTACTCTCTGTGAGCTCTGCGCTGGTTGGTCGTCCAGATGTGGGCAAGTGATCGAGTCGAGGGGTCAAAGGTCAATTTCATCCCAGATGAATTACCTCATTTTGCTGGAGGCTGACCCCTGTGGTCAACCTGGTAAGGGGTGGAAAGAAAGAGTTAAAAACAGGGACAGACAGAGAACGATTGGCACTGGTCATCTAACTCTAAATCATGCACTCTTGAAAGTGTCGTGTCAACGTATTTGGTCAAATTCTGCCATTCTTCTTTTGCGCTCATGCATTTCTCTCTCTATATACATCTCTCTCTCTCTCTCTCTCATGAACTGACATCTGACCTTGACCAGTGACACTGAACCTAACCTTCAAGAGTGCCTAAATACAACCCCCACTGCCCCAAAATGCACATGCACGCACACACACGCGCGCACACACACACACACACACATTAAGAGAGACAAAAGGGAGGCAAACACACACAGATGTCCAGTTAGAAGCTGGAGTGTAGATGATAAGTAGTAGATGTCGGACAATTGCACTCTAATACAACCACAAAGGCTTTCCCCTCTAAATCTTTTCCCCTTTTTCTTGATAAGAAAAATGTAGTATGCAAATTCCTTCGAATTTTAGGCATAAACTGTTTATTGCATGACAAAACAAAATTATATATTGGATTGTTTATTTATTTCTTTATTGATCTTTGATAGGGGAATGCAATGTAAAACGAAACATGTTTCCTTTACAAAATAGGAGTGTTGCCATAAACCGATAAAAAGAGCTGAAGTTTAGCTGAACAGCTACAGAGGTGGTCAGTTTGAACTGGTGGCAACAGCGATCACCCCTAGCAACCTTAATCTCTAACAGCCAAACAAATGATATATAAATATATACATACAGTATATACAGTATATGTATTTAAGAACATATATAACATACGAAATGGACAAGTGAAAAAGCAATAAGCGCAGAATTCTCGAAACTAATTATTTTACACTCCTATCGTTTTTGTCACTTCTCCTCCCCCAAACACCCTTCCCATTTCTTTCTTTCTCCATCTTCTTGTTAATCCCTGCCCACTTCACCACATGTTGTCTAATCCCAAATATCAGAGGTACCCCCCCACACCCACCCACCCACCCACCACCACCCCTACTTTGCTTTTAAGCCCCTAATACTGTAACCTCCTTTCATACAACCTCCTTTGCTTCCTCTTTGCCTCTTTACCCTCGTCTTATCACTCACTCACACTCATGGTGCTTGTACTTTTGCGCCTTGTGTATTTTTCCTTCAGTTCTTTCTCTTCTACGTTTCATTTCAGTTGCTCTCTTCATTTGTTTGAGCAGTGAATTTGAGGATTAAAATGTCAATATTTTTTAATAAGATTATGCTAAATAATGCTATGCCTAAACTGTGGATTCTGGCTTACTGTATATTTATGTCCATGGCGTGTGAGAGTATGTAGGCTTGCTGGTGTGTTTGTTCACAGTGCCAAGTGTCATATCAATAGGTTAATTGGCACAGCGTCAGATTCACTAAGTCGCTGATTAGTTGGCACTTCACCAATCAATAAACTAGTCAAGAGTCATAGACCCTTCTGCATTGATTTCTCCCCTCTGCCTTAAGAATGAGGAAGAGGTCAGCACTGAGTTCAGGTATTGATCGACCCCAAATCACAACCCTCCCGCTCTGTGTCAACCTGTGCCACTGTAGCTATCCCATGCTTTTGTATGTCTTAGGTGGGCAATGGGGCTTTGCTTTGCTAGCTTCTCACCTGATTGGCTGGATGTTACCCAGTCAAGGTGCTTTGATAATTGGGCCTTGTTTTGATTGACAGCTAGATTTACATGCTTACCCATGGATGAGTGCTTCTGTGTTTGACCATCTGATGGGACCGTTGAACCAACTGCTATGCACATCAAAAACACGGCTGTGGATATGCAGACTAACCTTTGACACCCTAATTTTCTTAGTTACCATTTAAACTTGTGTGATGGTCCATTTAGGTTGGCCGTTGTCCAAAATGGACCCTGCTTGCCAGACTTCATTCATTATTTGTGTCAAATCTCTGCTCCCTTTTCCATCTCCTGTCCTTTGTCTTCTCCTGTGGGTAATTACATGTCATAGTCCTCTATTTTCATCCTCTATTTTTCTTCATCTGCACTCCATACTTCCTGATTCCCAGCTGTAATCTCATCGCCGCTGCTTCCCTCCTTCTCCTTCTCTTTTTTGCTCTCCCTCGCTCGTCTTCACTGTGTAAGCAAGAGAGTAGGGGTTGTTAAACATTTTTCTTCTCTCTTAATTGTTTTGACTTGTGCCATCGGCATCCCGATTAGGGCCAATTGATTTCCTAGTGCTAAGTGCATTGATTTCTACATTTCTTATTGATCTCGGTTCTAAATCTACCCACACACAGTCTCAATGCACAAGGCGAGACATTGAGAGAGTGAAAGATACAGACGAGGAATCAGGGAAGTATGTCATATATGCCATAAAAGGAGTTTAAACTTCAGGATTATCAGACATTTAAATATACTGTTGTAAAACTAATAAATAAAAAGGCTGTTTTTAGTGTGTGACTCTAATGAAATGGTTAGAGTTGCAAGTTGTTTATTGATGTTTGGTGAGTAAAATTCACAGGTTAATATGGCATATTTGTCAGTCAATAGAGTAAACTAATGGTGCATTCACATCATGTTGGAATTACCGTAATTGCGAGGTACCACGTCATTTATTGTTAGTAGTAAAGCTCAGACATGGCACTTGTGATGTCATGTTAAAAGAACCAATATGGCAGCGTCCTAAACCGTTAAATGTAATGAACTCACATTTATGATTGATTTGCCATTTTATTAAGCCATTGTTACCTTATGCACATTCTTTGTTCTTAAACATTGTGAAGGAACACATGGAGGTTAAATTAAGGAATGTTCTGAGTTTACAAGTTAAGCTCAATCGACAGCATTTGTGGCTTAATGTTGATTACCACAAAAATTGTGGTTCCTCCTTTTTTTAAAAAAAGCAAAAATACAGGTCACAGTGAAGCACTTACAATGGAAGTGAATGCGGCCAATTTTTGGAGGGTTTAAACACAGAAATGTGAAGTTCATAATGTTATAAAAGCACTTAATTAATTAGCATGAATTCTACTGATAAAACGTGTGTATTATTTGAGCTGTTAAGTTGTTTACGTTGGAATTTTTACAGTCATTTTAGGGTTGTAGGGTTCGTTGACATTACATCGTCATGGTAACAGAGTTGTAAAACATTGTCGGCCATCTTTGGAATGCTCTCGGGAGGCTGTTTCCAGTCATGCCAGTGTAGCTCCCATCTACTTGAATGGAGAAAGACCAAAATCTCAAAAACAGTTGGTCTTTAGATTAGGATTAAAGAACATATTTCAAATCAGCAATAAAATCTGACAATACTGGTATAATAAATTGTGATTCTTTACCTCATAATTACGTTAAAAAAAAAAAGCAAATCTGACTTTAATATCTAATGCACATGCGCATTCTAGAGTTGATTGACAGGCAGGGCCGTAGGAACGTATTTTGGGCCTCCTGACTGTATATTGGGCAATGACCCTTTCCTATTAAAAAAATACAGAGTTTAGAATTTGTTTAGGGGCCCCCCCTGGACCTGTGGGCCCCTAGAATCATTACCACCTTTCACCCCACTAGCTATGGCCCTGTTGACAGGGGATGTCAGGGGATGAGCGTTGGGCGTTCAGAGCTCCTTGTTTAAGCGTTCAACTGCTGGAACGTTCAAAAATTAGCCCCCATTCACTTCCATTGTAAGTGCCTATCTGTTTGCTTTTTTTTAAAGAAAAGGAGGGATGAATCTAAAATAATTTTTGTGGTAATCAACATTATGCCACAAATGCTGTCGATTGAGCTCAACTTGTATTGAACCCAGAACATTCCTTTAATGAATGAATGTAGTGATAAATAGTTTGCTGTTATCAACATCAAAGCCATTTTGGTGTAATGTGTGATGCCATAGAAACAAATAACTTCTGATATCCCAGGACCTGAGCGGCTCGGAGTTGAGTCTTTAAATTGTCATGTAGTATACAGTAATTCCGACATGACATGAACGCAGCATGATACACATTCATCTTATCAAATCCACATTACATTAAAAATACAGACTTTTTTTTAAACCTATTTATATTTATTTGTTTATAAAGTAAAACACAAATGTCCCCCCTCGGGCAGCCACAAAATTGGGCTTGGTATCGATACAGATTTCCCAATTTCATTTGATACAGATTCACAAGTGTTTGATTCGAATTTGATACAGTACAATTTTATTCAATTCTGATTAATTTTGGTGTATTTCAGTTATAATGTCCATTTTGCTAACATACAGTACAGCATGGCAGACATTCTCTCTGAAAATAAAATGAAAATATCCATTTTAAAAATTAACAAAAGGGCCCACCCACACTATGCAGTTCAATTGCATCAATTACAAATTTGTTTCTGTATGCTAGCGCTCAGATATAAAACATTGTCCTCTGTCTAGCCACACACACACACATACACACACATATTCGGCACCCCATAAAGATCACAGACAGGGTATTGGGGCTTTATCCTCTTCTGCTGTAATGGTGGATCACATATTCAGCGAGCCTCTGACGGGGCAAAATCAGCTCCCCCTCTCAAGCTAGTCTGTGCACCGCTGATAGCCCCTTCCATGTCACAGTATTAGGCTGCTGCAGGCCGCTGCAGGCGAGACACATCGCCAGCACTTTGGGGGTCGATGTCTTTTACCAGCACTAACTGCTGGATCTTCAGCTGCTGTCTCTCGGGTCTTTGATCGTGTTAAAACTAGCATAGCGTGGAATCATGGTAGAATCCGTAGGAAATGGAAAATACTTTTTCTATTATAAATTGTGTCAAGGAAAAAGGATGCAATAGTAAAAAAGAAATACAAATCTTGTCTGTGAATTTTAACCTCCATAAGCAAATGTGTGAAATTGAAATATTGTAAGAAGGTTTGGCAGGCTTGGCGAGAAAAGCTTAAAAAAAGGCAACAGAAGTATGTAAGCAGCCTACGACTAACTGCACGCAATATTAGAGACTCGAAGAAAGATTGTTGAAATGTATTTAATGTCTGTGAAATTAAATGTATTTAATTAATGTTTAATACAATGAGCTCGATCAACAGACTTTGTGGCACAATGTGGATTACCAAAAAAACAAAAGAAAAAAAAAAAAGACATTTGACTCGTCCGTCCTTTTATTTAAAAAACATATAAAAGCCAAAACCAAAGTTACAGTGAGCCACTCACAACGGAAGTGAATGGGGACAATGTTTGGAGAGTTTTAAGGCAGAAATGTGAAGCTTATAATTTTATAAAAGCACTTACATTCATTTTTCTGTTAAAACTTGTTTATTATTTGAGCTCTAAAGTTGTTTAAATTGTCGTTTTTTTAGCTGTTTGGGGATTTAGGCACTATGTTGTCATGGCAACAAAGTTTTTATTGGATATATCTGTACGCAGAAAAGGTTGGGAAGCTATTTGATCACACTAAAATGCATGTTGACATGCTTACTCTTTGTGTCCTGTGGCTATAATTTGGAAACAGTGAGTATTTGAAAATTGGCCCCATTCCCTTCCATTGTAAGTGCCTCACTGTAATGCCGATTCTTGCTCGGAATATTCCTTTAAATGTTTCAAAATGCACTAAAGTGAAAAGGAAAGAGGGCAAATGATAAAATCCTTTTACGCTAACATTTTAAACAAAGACAGCTCATCTAAAAAACTACGTTTCCCAACATTCCCTGGCACTGATGAGCAGGTTAGCCATCAATAATACATAAGCTGATGTCTATTGGTGATAAAGAGGACAACATTAGCACAGTGCAATAATTACCCTAATCTGTGTGTGTTAAAAGAGAGCTATACGGCACAGAGGATGGATTTGTAGCAGGGGTATTGGCAGGCTTGAGCCGGGTATTGACGATATGTCAGCGGCACTGATCATTAGATCAGTTGAACAGTGAAAGTGTGTTGGATCTCCCTCCTTCATTTAGTAATGGCAGAGATGATGACAGAAAGGCTGGAAGTTGGGTAAAAATTGCAGCGTTTTCATAGTAAATCCCTTCCGATTTGTTGCTTGTGTTTGTGTCTTAGATGTGTGTGTCAGTGATTAAATGAGTAGAAAGAACATCATTATATTCTGCGTGCATGTGTATATGAATAGGTGTGTGTGTGTGTGTGTGTGAGACAGAGAGAATGAATGACATTATATTGTGTGTTGGGGAGAGTCATACCACAGAGTGATTAGTCACAGTATTAGCTGCTTGTTACAGAAAGATATAATTGTAAGCTGGTATTGATTGGGGCTCCTTGTTATTGATGAGAGAGAATTTAATTCAACCAGCACATTTGTCAACATGACATTACCATTTAAAGATGAACTCTTTCACTATCGCCTGTGTCTGGTGCACCCGCCCGGAAGTTATTTATATGTGTGTGCTGGGTAATGATTATCTTTATTGATTCCCATGTTCTTTTTTTATCACACCAAGACCTGTATAAACTTTGATAATGATGTCGGCAATAATACTAATATCTGACACAATTGTGCACCAAGTTCAACTGAAAGAGAACACTCTAGGCCTACAGTTGTCTCTTGCAATCTTGTGGCAAGTGCTCATTTTGGTGTTAATCAAATATTTAGTTTAGTATATTTTTGGTTTTGCATTTGGTTTTAATTTTAAACGACGGCATGCCAATCTGTATGGGTATTGCTGTTCTGGGATAGCCTAATATATAAATGAGCTGAGCACTGTATGTAACCAAAAAGAAATGTCATATTTGGAAACTGTGTTTCACTCTCCAATCCGCACACCTTTATCTTTCTCTGCGCTATAGACGCGCAAAACACACTACAATATCCTACAAGAAATAATCGCTTTTGTCTGGGAGTTTGGATGGGGGGCTCGCAACGCGTGCCCTCTCAGGCCAGGGGGATTCGTGACGGACAACTTGTCGCTTCTTCTCCACCGCCCCATGCTCGATGGACACACGGATGTCATCTGTCAAATGGGGGGATGCTTGGGGACAATGAAGCTCAAGGAACCATTGTGCGTCTGTTTTGTTGCAGAAAAAAAATCTTATTATTATTTACCCCCAAAAACCGAAATACGCGTAGGCTAGGCCTATTTCATATACATTTGTATGATGATGCATGATTCAGTTTCAGTCATCAGGTAATGCTCTATAGGTCCTTTTAATGATACTTTGGCCAATAATTGATCTATGTCATCTGGACAGATATACAGGTAGATAGAGAGAGGGAGAGAGAGACATTGGGGCGAATTGGGTGGGTGGGTCAAACTCTGCGCTTTCGATTTTCCCCGTCTTGACTGCTATGTTTAGCGTATAGATTTTTCTATTTAAAAAATCTATGTCGCCAATAATCTGGAGTGTAAGTGCGCGGCATAGATTGTAGCTTTATTACTGACAGCGCACAATGTGTTGAGAGAAAGAGAGAACAGAGGAAGGAGGGAATGAAAGAGAGATACAGTATAGCCTCATATACCAGCAATGGACCAAATGAAACTTTTGTGTAGCACTGAGAATAGGTTTCTAGTAGCCTTTGTTGCCAAATGTCATTAAATAATCCCCATAACATGTCAAAGACAGGTCGTTTAAATGTACCTGCATGTAGATGAGATATAATCATCTGATGTAAGCCGCTCGGTGAATGTGTGTAAGCCTATCGATCAGCGGCCCACCGCGATCATCAGATTCATCATAATGAAGAGTAATCAAGTGATCAATACGCAGGATAGCTCGTCTTATATGGGATTAGGGGAAAAGGGAGAAGGGGGGAGGAGGAAAGTGGGGGAGGTTTGGAAGAGAAAGAGAGGGGAGCTGGCTTGTCCTCTCCTTTCAGTGTTGCTTTCATACCGGGAGGCGGACAGAGCTCGCGAGCTACCGGGGTTCCCAGATAACGGGACTATCGTTACGGACACACACACGCACACACAGACGGATGGTGGTGGGACAGAGCCAAAGAGCTGAAATTCGCTTGACGGGTACTATGGTGTTTTCTTGTCGTTCAGTCTTAGCATTCCGGGAACAAACAGTCTTGTTTATTAATTAATGTATCGATTGATTGCGTTTTAATTAACGGCAAGTGAGTGGAGGCGAAGGGGGAGGAGCGTACACAGCCGCTGTAGCCTTATATGTGATTACTGAAATATATGAAGCGATTATATTATATATTTTATTTATTTATTAAATGCTGCTCGATAGGCATGAAATGTGCGTGAGGTAAACAACACAGTAGGAGAGCTAGAAACCAAATAGATAAACCAAATATTCCATATATAGTTTTTGAAGCCAGCAACGGCGACTTGATTGTAATGAATCAAATAGTTTTTGTACTAACGCGAACCGTATTTTGACTCCAGCGAAACCAAAGTGGAACCCAGATTTTCGCGCGCGCGCGCAAAGCCATTGTGACGTATACCGTTCGCACACCTGGTTTAGCGCGGGATACGTAAAACCCAGGATTACAAAGGTCGTTTTTGAATTAAAAAAAAAATGCATTTTTAGCTAATGGACCGAAAGATTCCTGTTTAGGACTAGAGAGTCTTTGACACGCTCTCATTTATCTCATTTATTCTAAATTACTAGCGATTGTCAAGAGATCAAACAAGCTGTTAGTTGACCACAACGGGCTTTAGACAACTTGAAAGACTTCCGACTATCCGTCTGTGTGTTTAGTCCGAGATAGAGCATCCCAGACCAAGCTATAGTAGTAATGACAGAGAGGCACAATACCAAAAATGACTGCTTAAGCTATCTACTTATGTAATTTACTGAACCAAATACCAAAATACATATACCAAAAATTAAAAAAGGGTAAACAACCTGTAACACAAGTTTACGTGACAAAAGTAACCAAAGAAGAAAGTCAAGACAAAGTCCAAGAAACCATAGAAGAAAAGCCCAGACGACAGCGGATCATGTTTGTTCCTTTGCCGGTGCCGTTAGTGTTTCAGAGAACCGCTCCTGACTTCAGCGCCTGGCGACTCAAGTCTCCGCTGCCTTTGCGCTCCGGCAACTCCGGTAAGAGACACTCTTGTCTTCCTCTGGTTCATGTCGGTAACAGTTTTTTATCTCTCTCTCTCTCTCTCTCTTTCAAAGTTAAAAACAAAAGATGAGCTAAAGCACCTGTTCAGCCTGTGTCAGTGAACCCCACTCAATGTATTTTTTAAGCTTTTTCTTATGAAATGTCCCAGATAATTTTGGTTCAGTTTGTCCATTTCTAATTTCCCCCTCTCTCTCTCTGTCTATCTCTATGTCGCTCTCTCTCTTTTTTTGTGTGTATTTTTAATTGTGCCACTTTGATAAGCTACAGTATATTGATGGAGGCAGAGAGAAGATGCCTGCTTATAATTCCCCTGTTTGAATGGTTCGTCTCGGCTCCTTTTGGCTTTTTTCATCCTTCTGTTCTCCCCGTATCTGCTTCCCCATCTGCCGTCTGACTCTCTCTCTTCTCACGGCCGGTTCAGGGAATATTCATGGTAATTTATCGATTCCGTCTAGATCGATACACGCAGACCGCTGGGAAAAGACTGTGTGAGAGTGAGAATTTAACGACAAGTTTGTGAGTGATTGCAGTGAATGTCATCATTTTTTACAATCTAACTTGGTGTTTGTTTTTCATATTAGGGATAAATAACCCAACTAAATCATTTAATTTAAAATCACAAGATGTGTGTAATTTAGGATACAAGTGATTGTGGCTTTGAATAGACTAGAGATTGAACTCTACTGTTTTTATAAAGAGCAACAAGCCACATTGCAGTGTTCATGTTGCTGTGCATTGAGTAGCTAATATAAATAAACAACATAACTAATGTGTAGACTAATAATGTTACTTATATAAGGCTGCTGGTAAATATGTTATAAGCAGGGGCGTAGCAATCATTTCAAAAGTGAGGGGGACAGAACGATTAGCGCAAGACGGACATAAATATATCAAATATATTTTTTAGTCTCTCAGTCGATTAAAACATTTTATTGAACGAATGACATGATTGATCAGTGAATTTGAACTTTTGCATTTACACATTTAGACATTTGCTGTTTGGAAGACACGGCGTAAACACATTTGCCCTGTGAAAAAGTGTGGGGATGAACTTTAGTTTTATTCAAAGTGAGGGGGGCGTGTCCCATGCATCCCCTGCGTATTCTACGCCCATGTGTAATACTATAGTAATGCATTATAAAAGCATGTGGAGTGATGAATTATATGATCGTGTTACATGTAACATGGACGTTGTAATGTGGTACCGAAACGTTTTTTTCAGCCTCAAAATGCCAAAACATATTTTAGTATTTTGACTTTTTTCAATGAGTGTTGATTTTGTGAAGATGGCGGTGGCGCGCAATGTGTACGCGCAGCGTCTGGCCTTCAGCGAAGTGGACATTTTCCTACCAGCAGACGAATCTAACGTATGCGGCACTTATATAACGTGTCACCATAAACACATGTCGCACACCTGCTCAACACCGGCTGAGGATGTAAATAAGGAAATTACAAAGACCGGTTTCTTTGCAACCACCGGCTGAGGATGTAAATAAGGAAATTAGAAAGACCGGTTTCTTTGCAACTTGTGTAAAAGAGCTACATATTTAAAAAAGTATAGGCTGCATCTCAACAAATGAGAGCTAGACTCTTTAATTACTTACTGGTGCCTAAATGAGCAAAGAGCCAGACGTTAAGCTTTCGCCATAATAAGCCCACATGGTGAGCTCCTTTCATTGAAAGCAGGTAGTGTTAAAATGGGATTGGCCAGCTTGTGTGAGGCTTGGATTTGTCTTTTAGGTCAGAAATCTAGTGAACTGAAGGATGTTCAGGGAGAACGGGGGGTTGGCAATATGACATGGTATTTCGGGTAAATAGTTGGGAATGATAAAATGTCTTAAAATTCAAGGAGCTCAACAAATTATAATGACTTGTTTCCAGCTTGTTTATTGTAAACAGGTTCTTATAGCGTTTTTCATGTTTGTATTAGTAGACGCGTCATTGACACTGTTTGCGATGATTAACCTCTTTAATATCTGGAGAGCAAATGTCATCATCACTCTGTGATTGATGTATCAATGAATAGTCACATTCCTGTTTTAGAGAAAGTGTTCTGTGTGTAATTTGAAGGTTCGGTTGCAACTTCCTTTCTAGATTAAAACCTTTTAATGCTTTGATCGTACAGCAAGACTCAAAATGGACACCAGACACCAGAGCTGACATTAAATGCTGCAGAGGTCAGATTGACAGCCAAACAGCATATAAGGACCCATATTTGTGGTATGGGGAACGTCTTGCAGACGATAGACTCTATGGAGGACGTCAGCTTAAAGTTTTTATTGTGTGTATTCCCAGATGGTGAGCATTGAGCATGAAATACAGAGTATTGCTAGAGAGTTTCTCAAAATAATTTACTCAACGTGATTATGGTAGAATACATTTATGTCAGGAAGAATTATGTTTTGGGATAGTCTGTGAACCTAATTTAGAGCTGTCACTATGAATGCTCAGGGTGTTTTTGTGGGAAAACATGAAATGTGCACATTATCAATAGCATATTTAGATGCACTTTTATACATTAGCATTCTCCAATGCAAAGTATGTTTTTACTTAACCTGACTGTAAATGTAGGTAGCAAATTTGATCACATTTGATCACATCACTCTGCCTACGTGAATCTACGTGGATTGTGTGAAGGAATCAGTATAAAGCAGCAAGTAAAGTGGGGTCCAAATGTCTGAGACCTCATTGAAAATCTGGGAATAAAAACAAAATACAACCTGGAAATGTAAAATAAAGATAAAACATTTATGATTCATATATATTATTTATGTCACTAATGAAATTATATACATTTGTGACATATGTTAGCTTGCAGAGTCCATGCCCGCTGAAGTGAATGTTGTCATTAAAGCAAAAAGGGCAAAATGGACATACCAGATATAAAGAATTATGAAAACCATCAAAAATGTTCAGTTAAATGTTTCACTCACATTGTTGCACTGATAATCTATTGGGGGAAGAAAAGATATCAGAAATGCAAAATAGAAGCATTTAGTGGTCTCAGAATTGTGAACCCCAATTTTTTCAATTACTGCATATATGTAAATGGCTAAAACTACTGTATATATTAAGGAAAATTCATCTAGAATTCAATCAAACCAATTTTGATGTTTTTGAGCTTGTTCTGAGCGAATGCTTATGTTCATAAGAAGGTTTAATCAGTTCACTATCATCCTTTTAAGTTTGGTGGTGTTAACAGTTAATCTGGGAGTTGTCAGACGTTTTATATTCTGTTGGCGCTGTGATTACAACCACATTGTAATATTGTCATTTTTTTGCCCAATCTATCAACTCCTTTCAGGGTTACTTTTATGGAATATACAGTCGAAGTCGAACAACAAACTAGTTGCCACAGACTAGTCTTAGCTTGCTGCCAAAGAACAGGTGTAAATCTAGAAGGCGTGATACAATTAGCTGCTGTTAAAGAAGAATTTAGGCGTCCATTGTGGGGCTGCTTGAGGTCAAATTTGATCAGGTCACTTGCTGGCTAGTTCCGTCAAGTGTCTGTCTGCACATGTGATTTGTTTTTACACTGATACATATTTACAGTTTGATGCTCTGCAAGTGTTTTAACCGCAAACAGGTATTGATTAAGGAAGATCAGCCCTGCTGTCCACAGCCGGAGTGTGTGTGCGGACCACACATATAGATCGGATTTGAGCAGGAACGTCGGCGAGTCCCAGTGCTAACGTGATTGCGAATGACAAAATGTCCACCCGGGTTTGTTAGGGACATAATGGGGAATCAATAGACACAACAGAGATGTCAATACAACATGCTTTATTGCATTAAACCACCTCTCTCTTCCCCATTCCGACACCTAGCCTCTCCCTCCACGCCAGGTCTCTCTCAAACACACACATGTCAGCACCAACATCTGATGCTTTGCGTTTGTTTTTTTGTTTTGTTTTTAGTTTTTTATGTTGCACTTACAGGAAGCTGAAAAAATGTTAAGTACTGCTCGCATTGCACTATGTGTCTCTAAACGTATACACTCACACATGCATTAAGATAAACACACATATATTCGAGTTCCCCCTCTGAGAGCCAACCTTTCCGATCAGAGCTATCTCTATCCCTCCATCTCTCTCTCTCTCTCTCTCTCTCTCTCTCTCTCCTCTTGAGTATCCATGGAGACATTCATAGGCCATTAAGCAGATGGTAATAAAGGGATGTAGGTAAACACTCTCTCCCCTACACAGGTCCTCACCTCTGCGAGGCAGACCACCATCATGACCAACGACGACTAAATGGACCTCATTCGGACTCCAGTACCCTATATCTGACAGAGCCAAGTGGTTTTTGTCGTGCTCTAATGTGTGTTTGCAGTAGCTGGTGTGTAGGTGAGGACGTATGCGTAATGATCGCTGGAGGGACAGTGTGTGTTGGCCGATTTCTGATTGCTCTTAACACACTGAGCACTGTTAAAGTCCAACCATCTGAAAATGGGATCCAGTGGTTATATTGTGCAGAGGAAGCTAGACAGCAGAGTCTTTCTCTCTCTCTCTGTGGACCTTTATCAGACTCATAAAGCAAATAACACTCTGCCATGTTAATACACTCTCTAGTCAGCTGTACCCTGTCCCTCTCTTTCTCTGTCTACTGTATCAACTCTTCTGGAAAACCAGGTCATACCCTCTTAAGGCCCAAAGCATACTCTACGCAAGCTCGATGTCTATTATCATTGGAACACAATTCATAGCGTAACATGACTAGAGAGTGGCACCAAAAGAAAGTTATATTTTTTTTAGTTGCAAATGATGTAATACAGTCAACAGAATTGCACATTGTATTAACTCTACCCCCTAATCCAAACCCCAATCCTAAACCTAGCCAGTCAGTGGAGGAAAATGTTATTTTAGAGTGAAAATGCAACCTCTTAGTCACGCTTGCCATTGTTCATGTGGACGCGATTACTTTCTGGTTTCCACCAGAACTCGTGTCTCAGAGGTAGCTCACGCAACATGCTATCAGTAGCGCAACGGTAGAACTGCTAAAAAAAAAATTCATGGGGGATGCCGCAGTAATTTGGTAGTATGGGGGTTGATTTCAAGGTACGTTAACTTTCGTAAGAAACATGTCAATTTCCTGTGTGATCATGTTGGCTATATCAGGTCTTCTACGGTAAGGGTTTTCTTGGAGGTCAAGTATTGTCAGGCAAAGCAATTGTTTGCAGAGAATCTTGCAGAGCAAGTTAGTTACAGTTGGTTAAAATCTCGGC
This sequence comes from Xyrauchen texanus, assembly GCF_025860055.1. Classification (NCBI taxonomy): domain Eukaryota; kingdom Metazoa; phylum Chordata; class Actinopteri; order Cypriniformes; family Catostomidae; genus Xyrauchen; species Xyrauchen texanus. Next base: position 13,722,771 of record NC_068285.1, on the reverse strand, counting down.
ATGTTTATAGCTAATAACGTCATGTTTAATGGTATTGACGTTTGAAGAGAAGTTTCATTTTTGGAGGGAGAACAAAATGAGTTTGATGGGGATATCAAGAGCGGATGGAATGTAATAAAGTATTGTGTACACATTCGTTTTCATTTTTATTTTCATGTTTGCTCAGTCTCGTTTGAATTAATATTCGCTTTTAAACTTTTAGGAATGTATTTCATTTCACTGTGCATGATTCACATCTAACCAGTTGCCTGTGATGTGGCCATTTCAGTAATAACATGGAATCATCAAAAAAGGGAGCTTGTTTGATTGAATTTGTCCACCCTGCATTTCATATAAGCTCCTGGACTGAGAGTGTCCTGTTTTGGGTGGGTTTTCAGCACCCCGTTTAATTTAATGGACAAGCTGTATGAAAATTAGCATGTGTATGCATTTACTATATGTGTGTGTGTGTGTGTGTGTGTGTGTCTATGTGTATGCGTGTTTGGACTTAGGAACGGGCTGCCCTTCCCCATGGCTGTGTGTATTGGTTATAGTCTGGTTCGAAGGAAGAAATTTAATATCCCACCACAATGTATACACAATGAAGGAGTTATTGCAACAATGGTGCCGAATGGGAGAGAGGCATGATCGGCAGCTTTTAATAAATCGAAGTGCTTTTGCACTTCAATCTTCTCTGAGTAAGCACATCTTTACCCTACACCCCCCCCCACTCGGATGCACACACATGTTCACACGCTACGCGAAAATACTATCACACTTTTGACAGTGGATATGGCCAAATGAATGGATATAAAGGCAGATATACATAATCACAGACAAACAAGTTCTCATACTCATTAAATACTTAACAGAGCGCTGTTTACCTGCAGTTCATGCACTCTTGTGAGTTTTTAGCTTTTGTCACCAATTTTTAAATTGGATGTTATTGCTTTGAATGACTTGTGAGTCTAGAGGAATGCACAAGGCACACAAGGACAAGTGTCCACAAGTGAAACATATAATTTTCTGAGTTTTGTTAAATGTACACTTCACCTCTGGTGAATCCTTTTAGTCTTTTCTTGCATGTCCTTTTTCATTCTTTTTAATACTTCAAATGAAATCAGTCTAATTTCCTACAAGCATTTTTCTTTTATAGTTCTCTTTTTATCTCTTTTTCTTCTCACTCTTCTCATCTCTTGCTTTTTTCATTAAAGAAGAAACTAGGGTCCTCATATGCTGGATATGAATGTGGTTGAAATACCTTGAACACAAAGCAACACACACTTAGGAGACTCGCACATGCACAACGATATACAATGGAATCTGTGTATATATAAAAATCCATTTACCCTAATGCAGAAACATACAGAAACACACAAAGGTAAACAGTCTTGACAAGCTGACAAATCAACTTCTGATGATTCCTTCAGGGTATTGAGTCGAATGCACAAGATAAATACACACACATACCTATACGGATCAAACACACGTCCTCTCTCACTCCAAGACCTTGGTGTATTACACAATGTTAACTGCGCATTTGTCTGAATCCAAAACACCATTCATTTACTTAGTGTTTGACATTTTTGTCCTAAAATCCTAAACAAAAGGCACTTTCCTTTCTTTGAAACTTCTAAAAGTAAGCAAAATTGATGTTTTTTCCAACATTTGTGCATATATGAATAATATGTATTTAGGTCAGGTGACCCTCCATTCCTTTTTGCGTCTATCCATCTTCCCCTGTTCCTTATGCAGGATGAATATGCTGAGTATACGTGGCGGACAGCCGCATAATACTATAAAGAAATCTTGCGCTGATTACCCAAGAGGGTAACCACGGGAACAAGGCAGTTGTTGCGGGTGTGGTTTACCTGACAGGCCGCCAGGCTAATCCCGCAGATAAGATAAATAGCTAGCGTAGTGGCGAACGTAAGTGGACTTGACCTCTGCCAGCAGCGGCGCATGTTTTAAGATAATCAGGGAGTTGCGGCATACACTCACGCATGCCGACTCTTCAGTGTCTATATTTAGCTTGAGATTTGTTATCGTTTTCTTTGAGTTGTAGTTGAGAAACAAAGAAAATCTTAAATTGTATTAGAGTATTCAAAAGAGCCTGCATGCGTATGTGAACTTGCCGAGCTGCTCTTGAAAGGAACACTCTCTCGAGGACGACTGTGTATTCAAATTTGTCTTTTTGAAGACCTTGAAAAGAATCTGAATGTCTCAACCAGTTCAAAACGGCCTCAAAAGGATGCGCCGAGAGTGTGAAAGGCGCTCTTTTCTGCATGTGACTATTAAGACACCCCCCCCCATTGGAGTGTGTTCACCAGTTGTCCATTCAGCCGTGCACTCTGACCCTTCTCGCCTCCCTTTGTCTGCCTGCCAGGGGCAGTGGGGGTTGACAAGTTGACCCCTGAGTTTTACCCCGGAGTCTTCCGTGCCCCTACCATTCACATGCAGGCACTCATCATCCCCCTCTTTGCTTTTTCATCTCATCCCATCTTTCTAAAGCATCACCTTCTTATTGACTCACTTGCCGTCTCAAGTTCAAGGCCTCGCTGGCCCGCTTGAATTGAGGCAGGACTGAGGCAAGCATGCACAGATCTTAATGCACCACGTGCATGATTGGCAAATAATGTTACAATGCTCAAAATCTCCAAATTTGCACAAGCCAGTTGATGTTGAATCAAGAGCAACCATGCAGGGTTGCTTATTTTAACCATTAAAACAGACAAAAATTTTACCCTGATGTAACCATCTTACAAAACAACCAGTTGTTTTCAACTGGTTTTGTTTCAGGATGCAGATTTTGCATTGGCCCAAGTGGTGAGCAAACATTGTATAAAATTTATTATACAGAAGTAAACAGAAGTGTTCTTGCAATCAAACTATAACATTTATTATAATTATTGGTAACACTTTAATTATTGGTAACACTTGGTTTTTATTGTTAAAATTAAATGCATTAAATATAATATACAAACAATGGACAATAATCTTTACAGCATTTATTATAGGAATAGTTCTCCCAAAAATGTATATTCTCTCATAATTTACTCATACTCATGCCATCCAAGATGTGTAAGACTTTCTTTCTTCAGCAGAACACAAAAGAAGATTTTTAGAAGAATATCTCAAGCTCTGTAGATCCTTACAATGCAAGTGAATGGTGATCAGACATTTATAGCTCCAAAAATCACATAAAGGAAACGTAAAGATAATCCATATGACCCCAGTGTTTAAATCCATGTCTTCAGAAGCGATATAATAGTTGTGGGTGAAAAACAGAACAATATTTAAGTCCTTTTTACTCTAAATCTCCACTTTAACTTTCACTTTCAGATGTGAAAGTGAAACTAAACAGGCACCACATGTGACTCATTTGTCACCATTCACTTTCATTGCATCTTTTTTCCATACAATGAAAGTGAATGGTGACTGAGGCTCTCATTCTGTCTTACATCTTACAACTTTTTGTTCTCCAAAGCCTTTAAGAGAATGTTTGGAAAACTCTTGCTGGTCCATGCTGTAAATAAATATGATAAAGAGCCATATATAGAGAGTTATATTCAACCAAATAACATTTTAATTGAAGTTGTTAAAATGGACAGTGAAATTTTCTACAGTGGAGGAAAATAATAGTTTATTCTCTAAGCCGTAAAAGCAAATGAAAAATTGCTCTGCACATGTGCAATCTGTAGGTTCAGTTTTTAAGATCCCTCTATTAACACACACTCAAATGCTCACATACACACACCAACTGAGCTTTCTGTCCTAAAAGCCCCTTTTTTACTCCCTCAATTTTGTCCGTGTCTCATCCATCCTCTCTGCTTTTATATTAGCTGGTGGTGAGAAACCACAAAAGTTTGCTTGTCAGAATTATAAGCCTCACCCCATGTGTCTTACCATGAAGATATTCTACAGTCTCTTTTATCCATTGGAAATTACGTTATTAGCTGATACAGAGTGCCGGTATTTTGTCAAACATTCTGTATGAAGGAATTTTTCTGGACATTTAAGAAAAACGTATTTAACGATGTAATAACATTTTTAAATAATGTTTTTTTTAAAGAAAGCAAAAGAAACTGGTGAATTAGCATGCACTTGCATGATTAATTAGTAGATATAGTGTCAGGCAGTGCTTTGTTAGTTTATTTAATTAAAACTGCCACAAAAAAAACTGTGATTTAATTTATGTACCTCATATAGAGACATTGTTGCGTGTTTCCGTCCATTTCATTTCCACAATGAGAAGGCTAGTTAATAGAATGGGGGGAGGTGAGCATCCAAGGTTCGGAAATGAGAAATGACCCAACGCCATACCAGCAACCCCTCCACATCTCCCCTCCCTGCCTGTCCCATCCCCCTCTCCTTTATCCTTCCCCCAGGAAAGAATGAAGGAGGGATAGGTCAGGAGAAGAAGGGGTGAAAAAATGGTGGATTGGGGGGTGTAGAGAGAGAGACAGAAAGCATTAAAATTCATGGCCTTTTTTATTTTTCCCACTGAAAATCAATACCGCCTACAATGGATGAGGTGAACAGTGGACAACAGTGGTTGTGGGCAGGGATGGATGGGGGTGGGGGGGTGGGGTGTTCATTAAGTGTTAGCTGCAGTGGTAGGGACCCATCAGTAGGGACTCGAGAAGAGGCTATTGTCCAAATGCCCGTCACATTCAAGAAAAGGGGACAAGGGTGAAGGTAGGACTATTGGACAGGGCAGTGTATGTTCAGTCAAGGTGTAACCGGTCCTGCTTGACCCACTCCAAGTGGGATTCGAACCGGCGTCTCCGGCATGGGAGGCAGGCGTGCTATTGAGGAGGTTAAAGGCTACAGCCTCAAGCGTCAGTCGCTAGTGTGCCTCTTGAGGCCAGGGAAGTGAGGTTTACACACTGCACAGCTAGCTACCAGCTGGCTACCTTTACACTCACCCCCCTAAACCTCACTCCCATCTGGGTCACGGCACCACTGTAACCGGTCTATGACACTTTCAGCTCACGTGTCAACTCAACAGGACTCGAAGCATGGTCCTTGGCATCGCAAGTACAACGCTCTATCTTTTGAGCATCTGTGCATTTTTATTACATTGGAACAAGCTTGTTAAAGGAATACATTCCTCCTTTTCTTTAAAAAAAAGCAAAAATCAAGTTTACGTTGAGGCACTAACAATAGAAGTGAATGGGGGCCACAAGACATAAACAATATGATATTTAGCATGATAAAATCAAGTAAATGCAAATTTTACAACTTCATTGCCATGACGATATAATGTCACTAAACCCTAAAATGACTGTAAAAATGTCAATTTAAACAACGTTATAAGTTTTAACAGAAATTTGCCCCATTTGCTTCCATTGTAAAGGAATGAGGGACAATTCGAAATAATTTTTGTAGTAAACATTATGCCACAAATGCTGTCAATTGGGCTTAACTTGAATTGAACCCGGAGTATTCATTTAATGTTGTTGGTTATACAATGCAAACATTAAAACATTCAAATATCGCCTTACAAGTCATGCACTATTTGAAGTAATTATATGTCATAAGATAGCATTGTTTGCCTTCAACGAGTTTCTAAACTAATAATCTGCTCTTTTAATCATGAATTGTGTAAAAGAGAATAAAAGTCACTGTTGTGGTAGTGCAGCTAATGTTCATATCACCAGAAAAGTGCCGCAATATGTACAAGGAACCACGTAAAAATTATTTGCAAAATGTAGTTGTAGTAACGTGTATTAGTAGTAATCGATCTTGCTTGCATCACTCCTTTCCAAATATTTGTTTTTACTATAATTAAATATTATTATTGAATTATAACACTGCTCTCTGGAATACTTGATTTGTCAGGTGTAGCATTATTTTGGTCAGGTCTCTCGTATCACTCCACATGTCTCTCTCTTCTCACGTAATAAAATAATGTAAACTCAAATCAATATTTAAAGTCTATTTCTTTATTTATTTGCTAAGCAGTGATGTATTAAGTAGCATAATGTACAGTCAGCTGGTGTTTATCGCAAAATAAATATCTTCAGTGTGATACAAGACCTTGTCACCCTGTCGGCGGTTATATTGCGATAATGACTGGCTGACTGTACATTATCCCTTACTTATAAGCCCATTTGTCCTCATATACACACACTATCTTGCTCCAGTCAGATATGACAGCATCTTGTCCTGACATGTTCACTCGCAGCAGTCCTCTGGTTTCTCACTCCATTCTCAGAAATGCACTCACCTCTCACACTTCCTGCCCAGGACATCAGGAAGCCTATTTCCATTGTGCATACATGTATGTCCAAATGCACACACACACATATGCCGATAGTGGTGCACTGTGGGGGGACGGCTATCTGGATACACAGAGGACTTGTGAGGTTGGTTACTATGGGAATAGGTGTGGAGGTGTAGGCCTGAGCTTTATTCCTGATGTGAGTAAAAGAGTCATAAATAATGAAATGGAAACAGCATTGAAATGCAAAGGCTGAGGCGTAGACATGTGGGTTGTATCGACATTTGTGAATTCTGGTATTCACAGAGTGTGGAGTTTCTAGCACAAACCTGTGGAGCCTTAAAGGGACTGATGTATAGCAATATTTTTACACTATTGATAAGTTGTCACATATTTATGATTTAGGTTCTGAACATACGTATTTAACTAAAGAAAATCGACGGTGACTTTTATGTACTTACAGCGTCACTGTTATTGGCATTTTTTTTAAAGCATACATTTGCTCTGTTTTTGATTAAAATCAGTCAATTAGTTGATTTAATAACTGTAATGTATACGTTACACATCCTATTTCTAATTCAATTAGTATTTCTATGCTAAAATTATTGTTTAGGGTGACTTTACAAAAGAAGGTTATGGGCTTCGGTTCATCTTTAGTTGTATCGATGTAATCATTTAAACTTTTCACAAGCTTTTTTCTCACAATGTTTTGCGAAATTCATGAAAAGTATTTCCTGTTTCTCCTGGCATATTTGAGTGGAATGGTTGCATCACAGAAATGTCTGTTTTTTTTAATAATTTTTTTTACCCAAATTCAAATATTTGAAAACTTAGCATAGAATTCAAATCACTGCAAACCATAGACTGTAAAAAAAGATGGACGACGCCCCTTCGCTCTTTTCCATTGGTGAGAATTGAAGCCACCAGTGTCCCGATATGGCGCTGACATCTTGGGACTTGAGTCTGCGCAGTTGCGATTTCGGGACCAGACCTGCGCAGTAGTGAGCAGGAAGTAAAGCCACGAAATCAAGGCCTCACTCTCGCTGAATCAATCGCAAGCACACACCCTGCACTTTTGACTTTTGACTTATGACGGTGTGAATTAATTAATTACAGAAATTTAGATATTAAATTTAAAGCTCCAATCTCCTCAGTCCTCCGAAGATCCCGAAAAAAAAGTCTGTTGGTGCTTCAGTGACTACTTCGCTCAGAAAACCTGTCAATCACAGCTGTCAATCATGATGTCACAGCACCGTTTTTATAGCATCAAATAACTAACTAAAAACAAAATTATTTTGAAAACAAACACATGAAATTACATCAACGTGATAGAAACTACACTAAATGACAGAAACTATCTTTGGAAAAAAGATATGTGAAGTGTAATTTAATTGTTTATTTGGTCTCACGTCCCGTTGAATAACATGGGGAGGCGGGGTTTATGACCTATACTAGGACCAGTCACCGGGGGGCGATCCAGACGTTTTGGCTTCACTTTTGAGGGCTTGTGCGGCACACTTGCTGCAAACTTAGAAGCCAGTTCGAATCACTAACAATTTAGAATTGAATCAGAATCATTCCAAACTTTGAAACCAGTTTGAATCACTGAAAAATTCAAATCAAATCCAAATCACTTCAAATTTGAATCCAATTCAACTCATTGGAAGCTTCAAAGGAATTTAAAATCATTGCAAGCTTTGTAATAGTTTCGATTATAAAGGGAGCTTTCTAGATTTGTCATGTCAATTGCTTATATTGAAGACATTGTTACAGATTTTTGGATGAGAAATATTGAGGTTTGAATTGCACATTGAATCAAACTTTGAGTCCATTATAACACTCCCATTACATTCATCAAAGCTGTCTTCACATAAGCGCATAAATCTACACTTTGAATTGAAATCAATGCACTGCAATATCGAATCTGAGTCACTGAAAACGTAGAGTCGAATCCACTGAAAACTTTTAATTCAGTTCGAATCTTTGAAAACGTTGAATCCAGTTCAGATCACTGAAATGTTAGAATTGAATCTAAATCACTTCAAACTTTAAATCAAAATCATATCACTGCAAGCTTCAAAGGGGTTTTTGAATCACCGTAAGGTTCGAAAAAGCTTTCATTATAAAGGGAGCATTCTAGTTTTGTTGTGTCGGTCCTTTGCAGTGTAGATGGGTGTTATAGACTTTTAGATGACAGATAGAGGTTTGAATTGCACATTGAATCACACTTTGAGTGGCCTTTTTTATATCTAAGATTACACATAGAGGTCTACACATCATGGATATAGGCCTGAACTACAGATAGAGGTTGGAGTGCATTTCATGCTCACAGGTGAGGGCGAATGCGTGTGTGTGTGTGTGTGTGTGTGTGTGTGTGTGTGTGTGTGTGTGTGTGTGTGTGTGTGTGAACGTGGCTCTTTGAAGTGGAAATGGCCTCTTGTTGGCAGTAGGCCAGTGCATCAATAAAGGCAACTGGAGTTTGAGAGCTAGTGAGAGGCATTTAAGTTCCATTTCTCCCAGGCCTTACAGCCCTACAGAAAGACCTGCGCTCTCTCTCTCTCTCTCTCTTTCTTTCACGCACACCCTCACAGGGAGAGAGAGAGAGAGAGAGTAATCAGGCCAGACTTGTGCACTACAATGTTTGAGAGTGCCATAATTGAATATGTGTGCCCAGTTGTTTATGAGTGTGTGATTGGTTGCTGATTTTTAAGTGGCTAGTAAGACACACTAGCACAGTAGGGTTGATTTTCAAGTTTAATCATGAAAGATTTTTGTGTCATGTACACACTTGTCTCTTTGATAATCTGAATAATTTGGCTTCAGATTGTCAGAAATAGCTGCAATGTGTACACACGCCTCTTACTTTGTCTATCTGGTTTTAGCAATTATTTACAAGTTAACCGTCCAATACAAGGGACGGAGACGTGTGCATAACACTTGATAGACCTGTAATAATCAATTTCCTCTCATTTTCTCTCCTTTTTTTCCAATAACATTTCACTCTCAGCATATGTAAGAATGGTTTAAAAGAATGTTCCAGGTTCAATACAAGTTAAGCTCAAACGACAGCATTTGTGACAATGTTGATTACCACAAAAAACAAATAAAAGCAACACAAATTGCAGTTACATTTAAAGAAATAGTTCACCCAAAAATGCAAACTCTCTATAATTTACTCAACCTAATGCCATCCCAGATGTTTGACTTTCTTCTTCAGCAGAACCCAAATTAAGTTTTACAAGAATATCTCAGCTTGTTTGGTCCTTACAATGCAAGTGAATGGGTACCAAAATTTAGAATTTCCAAAAATTACATAAATCAGCATAAAAGTAATCCATATGGCTCCAGTGGTTATATTAATGTCTTCAGAAGCGATATGATGGGTTGGGGTGAGAAACAGATCACTTTCACATTCTTCTTCTTGTGTTTTTGTTGATTCACATTCTTCATGCATACTACCCCTACTGGGCATAGAGAAGAATTTCTTGCAAGTAATTACTTAAATATTGATCTGTTTCTCATATCACTTCTAAAAATATGGATTAAAACACTGGAGTCCTATGAATCACTTTAATGCTACCTTTATATGCTTTTTGGAGTTTCAAAAGTTTGGCACCCATTCACTTGCATTTTATGGACTTATAGAGCTGAAATATTCTTCTAAAATTCTTCATTTTTGTTCTGCAGAGGACAGAAAGTCATACTCATCTGGGATGGCATGAATGTGAGTAAATGATGAAAGAATATTCATTTTTGGGTGAACTATCCCTTTAAGGCACTTACAATGGAAGTAAATGATTTCAGTCGATTACACTTTAAAATACACACTAAAAAAGTATACCCGGATTGCGGCGATTTACTACGACACCATGAGGACCAAGAGCGCATTGGAAATTGGGCATTCCAAACTGTGGAGAAAAGGGGAGAGAAAAAAATAATGATAGGAAATGATTAAGAGGGAACAGGATCAATACATAACAGGGCAGATTCGAACCTGCATCTCCCATATGAGCACCAAGGCTCAATAGCCAAATGAAGGCGTGCTAGTGCGTGCCAAGGCCAGTTGCATCCCCACTGTCACTTCAGGGGCTTAGTTGTACCTTCTCTGGGCTTACTCGGGGCCAATTACCCTTGGCCCAAAGAAGGCCAACTGGGGATTGAGGCGCGGTCATTGTCAAAGGTGGAGTTTAGCGAGACTATCATGCTGCGTTTCAAGTCAGATGTGGGATATTCCTTATTCAATTCTCCGAACTCCGACCATAAAGGAGTTTCATTGCCAGATGCTTGGAAAATGACATTTTTACAACCAAAACTGCAACACTCCTGTTAGCATCTGATAAAATGTGCTGCTATGCTAGCATTTGTGCTACAGGTGTACAATCATCAAAAGAGAGGTTAATTTACTGTACACCAGACTCTGCAAACGTTTGTTAAGCAACCTTTAATATCTTGTAATGTTGGAACTTTGACACATTGATCAATATCATTTAGTAAAAGTGAATGTTTATCAGTAACTTGTACATCTCTGGGTGCCGACATATTTGTGTGATGGCATGCACCTGCATCTCAGCTAAAACAATTGCAGACACATTACAAATCCATGGTACAAGATAAAGTCTGTGTGTTAATTAAACATTCAATTAAATTGTATAGTGTGACGTTTGCACCAGGAACGTATTAAAGGCAGTTTTAGGGGAGCGCTGCAGGGCTTTTGGTCCCTATGGTGGGAATGCAGAGCGATTTTGGTCTCACGGCTCGTGGTCCAAGGCTTTTGACCCCAGCTGACCAGTTTATGGCCCTGGCTCACACTGGCCCGATAGTGGAAAAGCGGCTAATGTATCTGCAACTAGGCCATGGCTCAGTTCAACCAAGCATTAACATTATTTTGATTTTTGATTTTAATTTGTTTTAAGTTAATGGTAAAAGTACATACAGAACTGCTCTTTGACAATAACCTTTTTCCTGTGAAAGTATTTTATTTCTAAGTGCAACAACGGCAAATACTAGCACAGTTTTTATTCTGGTTTCCTGTTTTACTGCCATAGACTAAACAGCATTCTACATCTTTTCCAGTCACTTTTGCTTCGGACAACTGTTGCATCACTCAGCTGTTTTTTCTGCCAACTTATAACCTATTTGCAATACCCCACAAAACACGAAGTCATACTCTCCTCTCTCTCTCTCTCTCTCTCTCTCTCTCTCTCTCTCTCTCCTCTCCTTCTCTCTATTGATCTAGTCATAGTTTTCTGTCTTCAGTGGGCTGGCTGGCTGGCTTTAATCAATACAGATAATTGTCTGCTTTCTCCCGTTGCCAAACAGTCTGTGTTTTCTCTCAATGAATCCAGGTCTTCCCCCAACTTACACACATACACACACAGGGTCCACCTACCCGGGATTCCTCCCATTAATGGCGGGAGATAACCTGCTTTCCTTACCGACCCCCTCCCCCTCTCATCGATTGCCGTGAGATATCGCCCCACGTGCCCCTCTCTTCCAATGTAAACATGCGGAGCACATGGCTCCACAATTACACACACTCCCACGCATAAACAAATATACAAAGTGAATATACATAAACATATCCACAACGCAAAGCTGTTTGTTGTGCAGGTGAATTACGTTGGAAATGTCACCCTGTTTGGCCCCCGACAGCAACATATGCCTTCTTCCGAGTGAAATGTCACTGATGACTGATGGCATAGAAGTTACTATGACATCTTAAAATCACACATATTTAGCATCTAGCGTATTTATATGCACAGTTTTTGCTTAAACCGTTTGTGACATTACCTCGAGAGTGGAAAGCCACTTGAGGCATTTACATGACCACACATCGGCTAATTAAGCATAATCAGTGTAAGAACATGTATGTAAAGGCACTCATGGTTGAAAAGTGCTTAGATTCCTATCAGTGGTGTAGTAGTGTCTGAAGAGGTGGGTATAAGTAACACATACATAATGCGCAATAGACTGTAAAGCATTGTAGAGCTAATTTGAGAGTAGTATTGTTCAAGTTAACACGTTATCTAGTATTACCATATATAACCTACATAATAATTAATGGTTATTTGTTTAATTTGTGTACTATAATGTGCTACAACCTCACATAGAGATGGCAATGGTGGTCACAAAAAACTAAATAACTCCCTTGCCAACGCTACTACAAAACAATTTAGAGGAAGTCGTGACTTCTGTTATGTTCTTGCCCTGATCTTAAAGTTAATGAATCTTTTCATAGACATGTAGCTGCCTGTATGTAGCAGATCGTTATTGACGTTTCAACAGCTCCATTAACATTTGCTAGCTAGCGAGCTAGCATTTTCTACACTCTCTCACCTGGTACATTCAAAGCTGAGGCGATTTCTCCCCAGCTCTTCTCTTTGTCCGTACGGTTGTGGTAAGTTTTCACAGACACGTTATACAGGTAGTCGCGTTGTTTCCTCAAGCCTTTCCTCCATCACTGCTGTCCAATAGACCAGTACAGCAGCTTGTTTCATGGTCACCATTTCAAAAGTCCTCTCATTCAATTCCATCTCCTTGTAGACTTGTTTCTCATTGGCTATTGTGAAACTACTGACATAATCATAATGATTAAAAAAATGATATGACCGGGTGGCCTTGATGTGTCTGTGGGCAGTTTGGTAGGTTTAAGACTGGATCTGTAAACCCCTCACATTACCAGATATATTGGGCTGAACATCTGTCCCGACCAATGTCCTGGACCGGATTTTCCTCAGATTGTCGGGAGGGGGGAATCTGTGGTAAATCGGCCTAAAACTCCTGCCAGTGACATCAGTTGCAGCTCCATGCACGATTAGAGAGATGCTCTGTACACTTTTTAAAACACAAATTACTCACTGGCGGCCATATGTATCATCACTTATTTTAGGTGGGCATACACAAAATCCTAAGAAAGATAGGTGGGTATACGGCGTATGCCCTAGACTACACTACTGGTTCCAATTGCTTCGAATTCAGGCCTCAGACTTAACTTCAAAATATTAAAAGTGTAATTTACATAGTAAAGTCAGTTCTATCAGGAAGAGTGAAATTTAAGATTACATTTATTTAATGAATATAAAACAGAAAATAATGTCTCTCTTTGGCGTAGGCCGCGTCTGGCGGTCCGAAGAAGTTGTACTCGGAACTGTCATATCCTGCTGGAGTTAGGAGGCAGGGGCGAGGAGCTACCCCCGTGCTGGACGGGACTCAACTGGTGGTGGTGGGGTGGTGGAGGTTGCTGTGTTAGCACACTGAAACAGCAATGTGATAGATTGTGACCAGACTTATAAAGCAATGGCTTACATGTGATTGGCTGGGAATTACCCAACTAATGGTGCGATGATGTACAGCCACCAGTCTTCCCGCTAGAACTACGCTGCGCTTACATTTCTTTCAATACATGCATCTTTATTCCATTGTGCTGCGCGACTTGATAAGAAATTTACAGAAAAATAGACAATGTTCAGTATGATGAATCTAGCATTGACCTTGACCTAATAACTAGGCCTTGTACGCCTTGCCTCATAAATAGAAACCAAATTTAACCATGTCGATTCAAACGTTTTTTAAGCATGATTATGCAGTGGCAGTTGCAGACATACTAATTTCTTACTTATTGAAAGGTTTATCCTTCCATACCTTAAAAACATGATGACAAACATCCAAGGTTATTGAAAAGGAAAGGATATTCACGGTTTTCTAATAGGCGCATTCCATGCCATATTGTCAGGCAAGATACAGTGTAGCATTTGGAAATCTTTGAAGCCGAAGGCCTTATCTACATACCAAGGGTTTTTGTTTGTCCAAGGACATTGCTTAGAAATTATGCAGACAAAACTGTGAGACTGTGAGAATGATGAGAACATTTTCATGTTTGGGTGAACTTTCCCTATAAGGCCTCTGAGCATCATTAATAATATAGGAGATCTATTTCTGTGTCAGGGTTATAAGTGTGCATGCTACACTTATAATAGCATTCATATGTTAAAGACAACTTGAAATCAATATTTACTCTATTGACTTTCTTAATAAATGTCCCTAGTCTGACTGTGCATGATCCATCAATGCATGTTATTCTAAAGAAAAAGATGTTTGTTTTCATAATCTGTCATCAAAATATATAAATTTCTCCATTTCTGAAATGATATGACTTGATGAACTTGATATAACTTGGCCTTTGTGGGTGGGAAAAAGTCATATTAACCAATAATATCAGGGAGTTTCTTCAACTTCAGGCACTTTTAGCACTGTGGACTTCTAAAAACGTAAAGTCTAGTTTATTAATTTTTCACACTCTGACTAGTTTACTTGTCTACTTACAGTGTCCGAAAGTAAATGTACATGCATCACAGGAGATTTGTCATTTTTTTTATGAAAGTCATGAAAATTGTTATTTCCACATGTCAAATTCTTTTGGTTTTTCTCCCCTTTTCTCCCCAATTTGGAATGCCCAATTTCCAATGCGCTCTAAGTCCTCGTGGTGGCGTAGTGACTCGCCTCAATCTGGGTGGTGGAGGACGAATCTCAGTTGCTTCTGCTTCTGAGACCATCAATCCACGCATCTTACTAGGTGGCTTTTTGAGTGCGTTACCGCGGAGGCTTCATGCTGTTCTCCGCGGCATCCACGCACAACACACCACGCGCCCCACCAAGAGCGAGAACCACATTATAGCGACCACGAGGAGGTTAACCCATGTGACTCTACACTCCCCAGCAACCAGGAGAATTTGGTTGCTTAGGAGACCTGGCTGGATTCACTCAGCACGCCGCACTCCCTGGATTCAAACCTGTGACTCCAGGGGTGGTAGCACATCTCAAATTCTTTATTGTTGTGTTTAATAGAAATCTATAATAGAAGATGATGGATGATGATTGTTTTTCACGTCTTATGCAACAAGGCAAAATTCATTGCTAACATTTGATATATCCTAAATAAACAGTTAAATAATATTTTTTACACTTTTGCATGATTTGGCAAAATCACAGCTTGACTGGAAATGATGCCAATAAAAATACTCTTCTCACAAGGGATATTTGTCTTTTTTTTCCTTTGGTTGTCTTTAAATATCACGTCTCTCATATTTCATCTCAAGCATGCTCTTCATGGCATGTTTGTCAACCTGGTTTAAATATACACTAACATTTGAAAATCATTTATTAGTGGCAAACTTGTTTGGCGTGGTTGAAATGACGCCATAAGCAAGTCATAATTTGTTAAAAAAGTTTAGAAATCCTTTTCACACAATAAATAGTTAAAAGTGTGTGTGTGTGTAGATTATCATGGTTTTATTAATATACATATTTTTATAATGGACTTTATAGTTTAATAGGTTCAAGGCTCAAACAATATAATCCACATAAAAGGCATTTATAAAAAGAACCAAAATGAAATTAAGTTTTAATCTGACCTTCATATAGCAAAAAGACAAAAATGTATATTAGTTTTAATAAAAATCAACGACTGATACATCAAATTGCCTGAAGTTGAAGAAACATCCATCATAGCATTGCATGTTTCATCAAGTCCCGCCCACCATTATATCCCACTAAATATTCTCTTAAGTTTCACTTGATTAAATGTCACATTATAAAAGATAAATGCATTTCATGTCTACATGCATGTATTCAGTCTTTACTACATTATTTACTATATTATTTGGCTAATATTGTTTACTGTGTGATATTAGTTTTTCTCTATCCGTGATATTAGTTTTTCTCTATCCGTCAGTGGCCCAGCGTCCAGTATAGCGGTACTGGAGATTCAGCCATTTTGTGCTTCTGATTTTTTGCTGGTGCAATGAGAACAAGGCCTGATCCAATTTGTGTTGGTCACCAGTGTGAAATGGCGGTCGGTAGGGGGACCGGCGCTATCCAAAGCCTCTCAGCTCTTTTCCTCTTCACGTCTCACTCTTTTTCTACCTCTTTCACTCTTTCTCTCAGCTGGTGATGTGCCACTCACCTGGCACCTCACTGCCCTGGCACCCAGCACGACCACTGACCAGCAATCAAGAGACAGCACACACAAACACACCAGTATAGATGTATATACACACACATATGCAGGGAATGACTAAACATGACATGACTAAACATGCTCCCCTAGTCTGTTTTGTTTTAATAATTACAAAGTATTATACATCCAAATGTATACAAATGATTTCAAAATACCCACCATGCAAAAATATCCAAATTGGTGTAACGTTGCTGTAATTGCTGATATTTATACTATATTTATATTTTACATGTACTATATTAATACTATATTTTTACTATATTTACCAAAAAATATGGTTTTCAAAATATAGTTATATATTTACTTGTGGTGTGATATACAGTGTCACAACTTTGGAAACAACTGACACTTAATAAAATGTTTTTGATTAGATATTAGTTAAATATTTTAGCACTTGTGCTATAAGGAGAATTACTAAACAATGAGCTAAACAAACGGTTACTTTATTTCTTTTACTTTTAACTTAATCTTTTTTAAATGACTCATTGCTAGGAAGTAATTTTAGTATATGACAGAGAGCGTTTTGCACATTTTAGCAATGAAATTTGTATAATACTGTGTCAATAACATTAGTTTTATACAATTTCTGTCATGAATTTAGTATTAGGACCACAAAGACAATAAGATATATTTCAATTCTGCCTCCTACTCTTGGCAGAAAGCAAAAGACATCATAGTTTCCTAACACACTACAAATCAAACTCAAAGGTGACTTCGCAAATTACAGTACTTTTAAACACCTAGAGCACGCACGCACGCACACACTCCCACTTTCAATGCCTTGAACACAAAAACACATACCTTGCCATTTCCCCTTGAAATACACACACTCACTGTGATTTTGACAAAATTGCCATGCTTGTCGACCATATAGCCAACGACTTAGCAAAAGAGAGAGAGAGAGAGAGAGAGAGTGAGAGAGAGCAATGGATGGGGGGAGATGGGTTATGGGGGGTTTGTGTGTGTCATTTTGTGAGTGAACATAAGTGGCACTGAGGCAGTGGAAAGGTAGGCTGATGGAGAGGGCGAGGTAAAATTAGACAGGAGAGTGGCTGCCATTTTTGAACGGGCAGAGCTTAGGACAGCCTCAGAGAATGAAGGCAGCCATGAGCTTTATTTTTGCTAGCAACTCCGATGATTCAAAATGGAGTTTGATTAAATAACCAAGCCGAAGCTGTGAAAGTGCTTGGAATTAGCGCAGGTGCTATGGCTGAAATGGACAGCGAAAAGCACAGAAGTTTGAACGCACCCCAGGGGAGTCATGGGTGGAAAACCTTGCCCAAGGGCACGAGGGTAGAGGGGCCTTCATCCATCCAACTATCCCCTCTTATTCTTCCTTCTCCCTCCATTCTTCAGGGAAATTGTCTGTTTGTCTACCTCCACACAGCAAAATTAACGTTTTCAGACACTGTAGGTGTTACATTCAGCCTGATCTCAAGAAAAAGATGTTGACTGTGGCGACGTTTTTGCTAAATTACTTAATGACCACTGTGTGGTGCTAAAAGCAAGTTTTTTTAAGGTGAATGCTCTAGCAAGTTTTAAATCAACAAAACCGACCTCCCTACTTTAAAACTTAGTGTCATAAAAAGAAAAATCTGAGATGAATAATAACAATAAGTTCACATGTTGACCTGCATGCTCTTCCGGACTCGTACCGTCGTCCGTTGCATCTCAGTCAGTTTAGCTACCATGCAGTTTGATTGCACTTTGAACAGGCTTGTAAATGTAGTTGGTTATGCAATGCAAACGTTCAAATGTATCTCCTTACAAGTCATGGACTATAGTAAGGGTGTTCTGATTCATTAGAAGCATTGTGCGAGAAACAGGGCAAAAAGAAAGTGTTTAAAAACTGATTTTCTGCTGCTTTACACCTGTTTTGTGTAATAAGGGAATAATAGTCATTGTTGTTGTAGTGCCTCTAGTGGTCATTTTACCAGGAAACTGCTGCGATACATTCAACAAGCCACGTATAAATTATTTTGCAAAAATACAGATTTAGTAATGTTCTGTTGGTCCAAGTGGATTCCTCTCACTTTTGTTGTGCCTTGGCAAGAGCCATCATGCTTTTTTCTGCCCTCGGCACCTGAACTGTGACATTTGTTAAGCCAACATCAAAAAATAATGTTTTGCAAGGACATCGAACAATGTTGCGGGAGACAACAAAAAGGAGAGTGAAATTAGGTTGAGGACAAGGGGGATTCATGTAAGTTTGTGTGTATCCATCCATGTTTGAATTGAGAGGGCCGCTGTTGATTTGACTCCCTGCCGCTCTTGTATAAGAAGTGGTTGGGTAAATACAACACAGCCTTAGTTCTTTAAACAAATGCTGTGGATTTAAATCCCAGGGTGTATAACCAACAAAACGACAACAGAGAGTGTATGTGTATGAGAAAGCAAAAAAAAAAAGAAGAAATGAGAAAAGGGGGGAGGCAGCCGGCATTGCAAAAGTGCCTCCAACGTGCGTGGGTTTGAGCTCCCCCCGAGAGGGGCCCCGATCGATACCAACTCAGAGCAATAAAGCTTTCTCCCTGTCATCTCCACAGAATACAAAGCAGAATGGGGGAGAGAAGGGGTGGGGGTGGTGGAGGGGGGATAGAGGGGTGAAAAGCTGTTCCGTTAGCCAGACCAATTTCCTAACCCTCCCTTCTCCTCTCCCTCCACCTTTTCTAGCCCTCCATCTACTGCTAGGTACACCACTTTTGCTCTCTCGTTCCTCGCCCTTTTGCAGACTTCTCCCCATCTGCCACAAGCCGAGGTGCTGTGTCTGCTTATATTATTAATAGTGTTTGAATAAATAAACGTAATTGAAAATTGAAGCCGGATTGATAGCAGGTTGAAAGATTTCGCAGGATCCAGCTAAATGAAAGAGGGATCCAGAGGGATGGGGCAACGGGTTCGAACAGGGGAATGCCAAGACGAAACAGGTCTCAGGTCGTGGCCTCAGAGAACGAGGGAGCACGGTAGAAAGAGTGAAAGCAAGATAGAGAGATGGAGAGGGAAAATCTAGGTGAGGAGGAAAGACACGCAGGTGGGGAGAAAGAGGTCAAATAAGTGTTCTCTTTAATTAAGGGCCAATTTAAGTCCAGCGCAATCGATAAACCTATACACCGAGCAATTCACCGTCCCCCATAGCACATACATCATGCTGTTTAGTTGCTTAGTAGATTCTGTCATGAACAGACACTGTCTTCAGCCCGCAGATGGGATTCATGGACACATTGGATTGGCTGGGCTCTAGTGGTCGTTGAACTTGGCGTGTGTTTGTGTGAGATTTAAATTTCAAATTTGCTACATTTTACATTTCTTTTTTCTTACTTTAGAGGGGTTGACAGGAAGCAGTCATAATTATACACTGTGTATTGAAGAGGTTGAGTGACTCTCTCTATCCATCTGAGCCCCCTCCCTCCCTATGTCTTCTTCGGATCTGCTCTTATCCTTTATTAGAAGACAGCTGTGTAAATCTTCGTAGCCTTCCCTCTTTTCTTTATTGTGCAATCACAACGCACCCTCACTCGTTTCCTTCCTCTTCCTTACTTTTCATCTTCTCCTTGTTTCTCTCTCTCTCGTCTTTCTCCTCTTATTCCCAACATTTACTCATATCTTTCACTAATATGGTTTCATCGCTGTCCACTCGTTCTCCATCCCTGACACCTCCTGTCGGGGGGTGAAATAATAGAAGGACAGAGGGTCAGGTTAGACGGACAGAGGGATGGAGGAAGGGTGGAAGTGTTGGCCTCCCTCTCTGTTTTGTATTTTCCCCCGGGGAGGGTGGTAATAATGGTAGCCATACAGGGGAGGGGGTGAGAGGAGCGATTATTGTCTTGTAGGGAGTCAGAGGTATCGATCGACCCAGAAATATGTGGTGCGCGAAAGAGGTACTGTATCGGATATAATATACACTCCTGAGACGGCAGGCGCAGAGGCAAATACACTAACACACTAATACAAAATACTAACCGAGAGGCGCTCACGTACACACACAAATACTCACCGCGTGAGAGAGGCTTAAACACACTCGCAGCAGATATATTTACGTAAATCCACTCCAAGAAAAATGCAAAGATGCACTCAAGCTCCTCGCTGGAAACACACACACATGACCACAGCTAGAGGCAAAGAAAACACCGCCCACACACACACACACACACACACCATACAAAAAACACGAATACAAGTAAACCCCAGTGAAAGATTCACGAAGATGAGATGGACAGCCACCTACGGATATATTGACTTTTTTCAATGCACGCACATTGGAAACAGCCCAATACATTCAAACATTCAAATAAATGTTATTTTATAAGCTCGTTGAAAAATCTGAATATGGCATAAAAAATATTCATATGTTGTTTAACACCATAGCAACTCACTAAATCAATAATTTAACAGTGCCACACAAAACCCACTGCATAATATTTAATTTACAATGTTGAAGACTAAAATGGCAGTACGCTCTTGTTTTAGGGGGTTTTAATGTTCATATATTCAAGAGGAAATCATTTCTGGCCAAAAACATTCAAACTTGTGACTTAGCATAGAAAATTCTGTTTTTAGTTTGACTATCACATATAAGCTCGCTCATACACACACACACACACACATGCAGGTCTTTCACTGCTGTTGCCTGGCAACGTGGCTAGGTGTCCTATTGGAGAGCTGTGCTGTCCAGTGATGTCATGACCAAAGCTGACCAGCACTGCTGAAACGCTATAGAGCGATAGAGAGAAATATACCAACCGCCAGAGGCCTGGAGTTTGTTTGGCTTTAGCGTAAAGTTTTGTCAATCATTACAATAATTTTTTGAACAATTTAAATTTTTGCTAAATTAGCTCATTTGTAGGCCATTTACATGAATGCAAAAAGAGACAAAAAGTAGTAAAACCACAACGGCCATCTGTTGTTTGCAAGGATGCGCCATTATGATGCAACAATATTGTATTATTAAAACGTACCGTGCAAAGATTGTGACGTGAGTCTTAAGGTGCACTGAATACATAACAAAACATGATGCAACTTTATTCGTATATTTCTGTTTGTGAGAAACACACATAGAGAGAGCGAGGTATTATTTTAAACCTGTACCCTTCCATTGTTCTGCTCCATTGTCTTTAAATCAGGTCAACAGTTGATAAGATTTAACACCCTAACCTGCCTCCACATCTCTCCTTGAGTGGAGGGGGAGTCATGGCTGTGCTTGAAGTATGGAAAGGTGTGTGTTTGTACTGCATCCTAAGAGCCCTACGTTTATCTTTTGATTTGTTGTTTTGCTGTTGCATTAGTCTGGGTTAAAGGAATATGCCAGGTTAAGCACAAGTTAAGCTCCCTTGACAACATCTGTGGTGTGCTGTCGATTACCACAGAAATTATTTTGACTCATCCCTCAGTTTCTAAGAACAAACAACAGCAAAAAATAAAAGAAAAAAGAAATGTGATGGCAGTTGTGCACTTGCAATGTAAGGCTACTGAATGAGACAACAAATCAACGGTTGCCCCATTGACTTCCACTGTAAGTGTATATCCGTACACTTGTTGTTTAGTTTGTGTTTTTAGGAGCTTTCAATTATTTTCTATGGTAGCCAACCAGTTGATGGGATACAACTGTAATATAATTACTTTTTGACCTCTTTATCTCAACTTTTACATGTTATAACTAGACAAAATACACATATATCATGAACATCTCACATTTTTGGCAGCCTCTCAATCAGCTAATTACATCAAAACGAATTCAAGCACTGCAACTTGTCTAAGATCAGCAGCGCACCATTATTTATAGAGCTGTCCCTGAGAAAGATTCCACCTTCTGTTTCTCCGAGGCAGACGTACCCCCTCAATGGCCTCCCCAAAGGTCAAGGGGGGCAAGACCAGGGGGAGGGGGACGAGGGTGGGTGTGCAGCGGAGTGACCCTTGACCCTAACACACGCCACCCAGCATCCCTCTTTCAGACCCTCAAATGGACACGCACACACCCACGCGCCGTCTGTCACGGCCCTGACAGGCGTTACTGAGGAGGCTGGGGGGAACATAAAAGAGAGCCCAAAAACTTGCTAAACCCCTGACCGTGACCCTGAGTGTTACGTGCACACACACATATTCTGAAGACAGATTCATTATGAGCGGTGAGGCAAAAGGCTTAGACCAGAGGATGCACCCGCTGTCCTGTGGGTGAATAAGTGTGTGTGCATGTGTGCCTAAGCAAGAATGTGCATGCTGTATATTTCAATGTGAATGCAATGATTGATAGTTGTATAGCTAGGATATGGTATGGTGAAATCATTGGTACAGTGTTCCTTTCAACACATTAGCATAAACATTTTCTCGCTTTTAAAGTTTGGAGCATTACTACTTAGTATTACTACTACCTATGTACATACAATATCTTGGGGCCAAAGCCTTGGAAATTAAATCCAAACAAGAACATCTAGCTGATATAAGCCTAGCTTTCTTTAAAGCAGACAGAGGAGAAAAAAACCCAATTGTAATCAATCTGACAAATAATAATAATTTAAAAAGCTGATTTTGTACGTGCGTACTCCAGGTAGGGAATGTGGTTTTGCCCCAAGTGAAGGAGTTCAAGTACCTCGGGGTCTTGTTCACGAGTGAGGGGACAATGGAGCGGGAGGTTGGCCGGAGAATCGAGGGCAGCGGGGGCAGTATTGCACTCGCTCTATCGCACCGTTGTCACGAAAAGAGAGCTGAGCCGAAAGGCAAAGCTCTCGATCTACCGGTCAATTTTTGTTCCTACCCTCACCTATGATCATGAAGGCTGGGTCATGACCCGAAAGAACTAGGTCGCGAGTACAAGCGGCCGAAATGGGCTTCCTCAGAAGGGTGGCGGGCTTCTCCCTTAGAGATAGGGTGAGGAGCTCAGTCATCCATGAGGAGCTTGGAGTAGAGCCGCTGCTCCTTTGCGTTGAAAGGAGTCAGTTGAGGTGGTTTGGGCATCTGGTAAGGATGCCCCCTGGCCGCCTCCCTAGGGAGGTGTTTCAGGCACGTCCAGCTGGGAGGAGGCCTCGGGGAAGACCCAGGACTAGGTGGAGAGATTACATCTCCACACTGGCCTGGGAATGCCTCGGGGTCCCCCAGTCAGAGTTGGTTAATGTGGCTCGGGATAGGGAAGTTTGGGGCCCCCTGCTGGAGCAGCTGCCCCCGCGACCCGACTTCGGATAAGCGGTTGAAGATGGATGGATGGATGGATGAATTTTGTACGTTTGCCCACTGACAAACAAATGATCAGTCTATTATTTTAATGGTAGGTTCATTTGAACATTGAGAGACAGAATAACAACATAAAAAATCCAGAAAAACGCATGTCAAAAATGTTATAAATTGAATTGCATTTCAATGAGGGAAAGAAGTATTCAACTCCTCTGCAAAACATGAT